>NW_020194472.1:1015393-1181917 GCF_003019875.1 Amorphotheca resinae ATCC 22711
GCGCAGAAGAACCCCCCCCTCCCTCTCTCTCTCTTAGGCCAATATATAAAAACCAGTAATCCCCCGCCTTCCCCCCCCCCCCAAAAAAACCCAAAAAACCCCCCTAATAACCAACCCCTACATCGCAAACTAATCAAGAACAAAACACACTCAAAGTCCCTTACCAAAATCCAGAATCTCATACTCCATCCCTAAGAAAGAAATTCTTTTCTTTTCATCAAAGCTATTATTATCCTGCCTCTTCCTCGTAAAAAAATCTTGGAAATAATTTCCGCTCTCTCCTTCACGGGAATACTCTCTCGGATTCTCTTACGCATGCAATAGAATAGCCGGGTGAAGTGTGTTATGGTGAAATCTGAGGGGAGACACGTCGGATTCTTGATGTCGCTGGTAAGACATAGATAGAGAAGAGATATGAAGAACAATTGGAAATAGAGAGACCTTGCAACTTTTCATTCTGGCTATTGAACAGAATTCCATTCCATGCATCAAATCATTATAACTCATTTCCAAATTACAACTGAAGGATATCTGCTTCCCCTAGAAGGCCTCGATATCAAAATACGCCGAAGTTTTCAACACCTCTATCCTTCAGGATGAACAAGACGTGAACTCCATCCCAATGAAGTGTCAATTTAACGAACCCCAAAAACATGATGTCTTCAAGAATACCTCCTCTTGCTAAAAAGACTGAGGCTTTGGATATCAGATACCATTCTCCGCCTTCTCTCGTTAACAAATGACGAGATCCACCCACAGAAATAAGCCTCCAAGGAATGGTGTCCAAATGCGGACTATAGTTTAGAAATTGACATCGCGCATTTTAACAAGGCGATCATGCCTCCCATACTTCATTGAGCCATAGCATCACACTACTGGCCCTCGACACCGCTTGGTTTTGGCTGGAGCCCCAATTTCTGCTTTTTGATCCTGGGCAAAACGCCAATCAGCACTAGGATTGCGGCGATAATTATAGCCCAAATCTTGATATCCAGAATGTTCTTGTTGTAATCGGTCTGTGTTGCTGCGATGACGGTGGCCAACATCGTGGTCAGGATGATATATCCACTGATTCGGTGCCATTTATAGATTGATTTGGCCCTGTCTACGCTACCATACAACCTGGGGGTGAAGTACTGCGTAAAACCCACCGCGGATTGAATCAACAGCAGAATATAGGTGGTCAGACCTAAGACGGCGTGCGGTGACTCGAAGTGCGGTATAGCATTTGCCCACTTGTTGTATTCGATGATGACGAGACCTGCTATGAGGAGGTCCAAAGCCAAGTTATTGGCAATGAAATGGGCAATGGTGCCTTGGCGCTTTTGAGTCGGGGTATGTGTGGGTTGCAGAATGAGGATGGATTCTGTGAGGAAAAGCAGGCCAGCTGAGTTCAGGAGGGGATGCGCGGAGAAGAAGATCAAGGGGTTGAGGAAAACGCTGGCCCAGACAGAGGCCACCAGCAAGATCAGTCCGGCTTGCGCGATGCCTGCTGTCCCTGGGTAGGGTTAGAGATTTCTCTCGAGTACTCAGTATTTGACGAACTCACCTATGATGAGGTTGGGGAAGAGAGAACGGCCATCTTGCTGTGTTGCAGCACCAGGCCGTCCGAGTAAGGGCTCATCTTCTCTTGGCTCATCTCCTCTCGACTCCTCTGCTCTTGACTCCTCTCCCTCTCGAGGATCGACGACAGGTTGTTCCGGAATACCTGTAGCAGAAGCCATAGTCTTTCAAAAGTGGTGGAATATCAGTTGTATGGAATTCGGATGATCTGGGGACACGAAGAGTGGAGAGTGATCTATAAGAGTGAGGTGACGCGGTTATTATAAAGCAACGAACCTTCTTCCCATACCTACGGTACCTAGGTACGAAGCAAGAGGCACGACCTGGACAAGCAGCAATAGGATAATAAATACCACTCCGCAGAGCCAAAGATGGACGAGTGTACTCGTACTGGAACCCTGCAATGACGCTATTACGGCTCGGTGCTCACCTGGGGATCAATGTTGTTTCCGGCCAATCACCGTGCTGGCATCGGTAAGCACAGTCTTCACCGCAGTATTCCTCTTGATTGCTGCGTGAGGCGTGCACCAATCACAAGAGGGGCAGAATCCACACCGGAATAGACAGCGGGCATGGAGTTGCTTGCAGAAAAGTGCGGAGGCTGCTCAGACTTATATCTGCGATTGCGATTGAGAAAGGTCGTCGTCGTCCTTGTAAGACAATCTCCATCCAGGTCGGTAAAATGTACCTCCGTTCCGTCCCTCCTGTACCAACCTCTCCGTCCCTCGGCGGCCGCCGCGGCCACCGAAACCGACGACAACACCCCGCTTCGGCCTGAGGCGCCAATGGTGGGGCTTATCGATGCCCTCTTCGTACTATCGTGTCTGCTGTTGTACCTAGTCTATCGGACGTCGCCGTCAGGGACGGGTATTACTCGATGAGAATTGATGAGAGCCCAAAGTGCAGATTCTTTTCTCATCTTAAAAAGGACCAAGTTCTCTCTTTGCTTTTTTTGATCCAAGATACCCTCTCTTACAACCTTTCGTACCTGCCAAGATGTCGTCTGAATCCGAATACAAGCTGGAAGATGTCCCGGCTACTCGCGTTGCCGCAGACAAGATTGATGGAACCTTTCGCTCCTCTTGCATTGGTGGGTTCTGGCTTCCCCTTTCCCTTTGAACTATATGTTGGATATCGGAATATCACTCCCATCTTTCTCTATCTGTCATCTAAATGGGGGAATTGTTCACGAGGTAGTCACGTGCACATCTTTGGACACTTCATCCTGATCGATTATGATATCTATTGCAACGGCCAGACTCTTCTATCAGCTTCTATACTAACATCATCTCCAGACCTGATCTCTTCTGCCCTTGGTGGCAAAATCCTCTCCTTCTCTGATGAGTGGTTTGCCGAAGCCTCCAACCTCTTAACTCCAACCGCACCCATCAGACAACCAGGCAAAATGGTCTATTCAGGTGCTTGGTACGATGGGTGGGAGACTCGCCGGCACAATCCTGCACCTTTCGACTACGTGGTAATCCGTCTTGGTGTGGCTTCAGGCATTGTCGAGGGCATTGAAATCGACACTGCGTTCTTCTCTGGAAACCACGCCCCTGCTATCTCCGTCGAAGGCGTCTTCAGCTCAAGTGACGATGAAGTCATTTCATGGAAAGGAGAGCGAGGTAAATGGGAGCCAATTCTCGGAATCCAGGAGTGTGGGCCCTCGCAGCGATTTGGTTGGAAGCTGGCTGTGCCAACCAAGAAGGCGTATACGCATGTCAGACTGAACATGTACCCGGACGGAGGCATTGCAAGGTTTAGATTGTTTGGACATGCTGTCCCAGTCTTCCCAGAAGATAAGGATGCAATTTTCGATCTTGCTGCCGCTCAGAATGGAGGAGTTGCGGTCTCATGTAGCGATGAGCATTTCGGTGTGATATCAAATTTGATTCTCCCAGGCCGCGGAAAGGATATGGGAGATGGGTGGGAGACCTCGAGATCTCGGGGCAAAGATCATGTGGATTGGGCTATTATTCGACTTGGTGCACCAGGAATGGTACAGAAGTTACTTGTGGATACAGCATTCTTCAGAGGAAACTTCCCACAGAAGGTGAAAGTCGAAGCCATACACTGGACAGGAGAGGGAGAACCAGCGGCGTCAGCTGACGGATGGACGGACCTTGTCGAGCCAAGCAAATGTGGACCAGATAGAGAGCACGAGTTTGACTCGTTGGTTCGGGACAAGACATTCACGCATGTGAAGCTTATCATGATTCCTGACGGAGGAGTAAAGAGGATCAGAGTCTTTGGGAAAAGGAGCATCTAAAAGGCAGTTCATGGAATAAGGCTTCGACCCGTCTAGGCAGTTAAGACTTAAAAGTCAACCAAGTAGCAACTAATCAAATAGGCTATAAAGCATTTCGATTTCTCAAAACTCTTTTGCCAGGCACTGGGGTAGCGGATCCGTAGACCCACCCGAGATTTTGACCTTCTACGTGTCTTTGCTGATTGAGAGGGCAGGGGGGAAATCCTCTGCCACCTGGCAATGGTGGAGCCAGATAACCATCTAGAGCCCTTGATGATTTGGAAACTGGTCATTGTCAAGGAAAAGGGCCCAAGGAAAATTGAGTAGTTGATGGGAGGCCGTTGTACTGTATAAATGCACAATAAGGTATTTCAATGTCGGCAGTAGGCGCACGGGCCACCTCGATATAACGGACAACCACTCGTCATTTCGAAAGTAGAGGCAGACACGACAGTCCCCTAAGAACGTCTAGATCTACTAGACCTGCAAACGCCAACCTTTTCATAATACCAGAGTGCAAATCTACAGCTCCTCGCCTCTATGACAACCTGCAGATGAGTACGGACTACATGCTTCCCCCATCATTCTGCAATGGATATCGGGGACAATGGCGGGGATATCAGCGGTTTTGGTGAGGGGGAAATAAAACCACAGCCCAGGGCATTGCCAGATGATCTACCGAAATCTCTGGATGATCGCAAGAGTGTTCCCTCTCACTATACAGCAGAGACCGAGATGTACGATGCTTGGCAAGGTGCGACAACCGACCGCGGACTCCTTTAAGGTTGGCTGACTTTGCAACAGGACAATCACAATTTCTGACGACGCCTGCCCTGGCCAAACCTCTCCAATTCACCAATTTGTCCTTGCACGACAACGAATATGTCGATGATCTCATGACACAGAAGATTGAGGATAGTGACACTCGGTTGATGGAGATGCTTGCAGCGCAAGCAGCACATCGCGATGTCACGGCCAGTGAGGACGAAGACGCAGTTGCTTCAGACAACACCCTTTCGGATGCCGACAAGAGGGATATATTGCAGAAGGCTCTCAATATGGCTGCTAGCAATGGAGACGTCGAGGGGATAGAGAGGATTTTGGGAGGAAAGGCTAAGGAATTCGTGGACATAAATGCGCCTGATGAGGAGGGTACCGTGCCGCTGATATATGCAAGTTGCTTTGTGAGTACTACTTACAAATAGGAATTGGGAACTGCTCTAACAAAGTTATTAGGGCCATGAAGCTGTGGTTACAGCCCTGCTAGATGCTGGGGCCGATGTTGACAAGCAGGACCGGAATCAATGGAGTGCTTTGATGTGGGCAATGACAAATCGGCATAAGGGCATTGCCAAATCTTTGCTGGATCATGGCGCGTCGCCAGATGTCAAATCATCTTCAGGTCGGACGGCTTTTGATTTTGTTGCCCCTGACAGTGATATCTCCGGCTATTTACATGATAGTGGGTATCATATCGGAAGCGCTGGTGTCACAGATGACTTCTATAATCCAGGATTCTCCCAAGACCGATTCGAGGAAGAGATGGCGGAGAATGAATTGAGGAGGCGTATGATGATGGAAAGCGCACGCGACCTAGAAGTCGATCTAGGGGCCGTAGGCCTTGATGATGAGCCCGAGGTAAGCTTGGTTACAGTACTCTAGGAACTACGATGCTAACTGTCTACAGTCATCAGAAGAGCTAGAAGAAGAGATGCAAGAATTTGATTGGACTAGATGTTTACACGATCAAATGTTTGTCTTCCAAGAGAACGAATTGAGTCGTATTCTTGACATTATCATTACCAATATGACGCCACAACGGTCTCCTTCTCAAAAGCCTGTTCCTGCCAACATGGTTTTCCTTAGTGCACGATACGCCCATTATCATGCCAGTCAGGATCTCCTCGCGAAGCTCCTCATTAGCGCTATGGATAAGATCAACGATGTTGTGGAAGCGCATCAATGGGACATGACGATCCTGGCGTTCTGGATGTCCAATGCTACCTTATTATTACATTACTTGAAAAAAGACGCTGGACTGTCTGTATCAACTACCGAATTCCAGCTACAACTAGCAGAGCTGATCAACGAAATTTTCATTCTCATCATCAGAGATGCTGAGAGGAGGATGGATAAGGTCTTAGACTCTGCCATGTTGGATCACGAGACAATTCCAGGCTTTGAAGATATTGCTTTTCAACATGAATGGAAGATATTCAAGAGGAAGAACCAAGTTAAGGAGGAACCACCGGAGAAGAGATTCCGACCTCCTTCCCCGAAACAAAGAGCGAAACCTTCACCACGAAATGTTACATCGCTGCTGTCCTCAACCCTTTTTGTGTTGGATCTGTACGACATTCATTCTGTCATAACCTCACAGGTCTTGGCCCAGCTGTTCTACTGGTTAGGAGCTGAGCTTTTCAACCGTATTATGTCGAACCGCAAATACCTCGCTCGGACCAAGGCTATGCAGATTCGCATGAATATCTCAGGTCTTGAAGATTGGGCGCGCACAAACAATCGGCAGCCGGAACACTATGAACATGGTTCTATGACTTCCACTGGTGAGAATACCGTTGATGCAGCACGGCGTCACCTTGCACCTGTCATTCAGCTGTTGCAATGGCTACAGTGTTTTTCGTCATTAGGAACGGATGATCTGGAAGCACTGGTCGGCACCCTGCAGCAACTAACCCGGCTTACACCACCACAATTGATTCATGCCGTGAAACATTATCGACCCGAGGTTGGGGAGAAGGGACTGCCGAAGAGTGCCATGAAGTACCTAATCAACTTGCAAAGAGAGAGCCAGCTGCGCAAGGAGCGGCAAAGAAATGCCGCTGCGTCTACAAAGCCATCGCGTGAGACTGCGCCTACGACACCGGACAAGAAGAAGACAACTAGTCAAGAGCCAGATACGCCGGACTCCAATGAGAAGTCAGTCGCGCCAAAGAACGATGATCAAGAAGAGGAAGATGATGCGCCAGAACACCTTCTCTTAGACCCTTCTCTCATGCTACCATTTTCCTTGCCCACGAGTACGGACATGCGAGTGAGCTACGGCGCTGGATTTGGAGGGGTGAACAGGGAGAGGGAACGTAAATACATACCCACGGCAAGCCCTGAAGTGCTTGCAAAACTAGACGTGGGTAGTAATGGACGGGTGAGGTCGGCATTTGAGGAGCGAGATTGGGAGAATGAGGACATTTGATAGAGAAGTACTCCTGCAGGAGGTGCAAGCGTGGCGTTGGGACTCGGGAGGCGTTCCGCAACAAATACCGTCAAAAACGCCTGGGGCTACCTATGATCTTATACCTAAGTTAGGGATCGACTCAGATAGAAGATTCAATTCTCCGACCGGAAAATGATAAGATAGGTGACCAAGCAATCGGGAGTAGAATAGCAATCCGAAAACCCTCTCTGCATGATGCACACGATACAATGATGCACCGGGTCAATACTCCGTAGGTACACAGAGTTCCAACCACCCCGTATCCGCGCATAAAAGCAATCTCGAGATGAGGAAATAATGCAACGTCCATGTACCATCGTACCCTGATCTGCAGTGTCATCGAGACCCCTTTTATTGGCAGCGCGCACCGAGGGCTTGATTGGGCGCGGGGCTGCAGAGACACAGACCTCCGAGCAGACTATAGAAAACACACACTTATATACTGCATGTTGCGTACAGATAAGTAATTAGGTACAGAATGATCATGTATTGGGTCGGTCCCAGACGAATCAGTATTGCAGACTCTCTCTCCTTCGCATTTGCAGGTCGATCGCAGCTGGCTGGCAACTGCCAACGACTGCAGGGCCAGCAGAAGAACAGCAAATCCTTCCCCCCTCTGCGCTTGGCGCTTTCCTATACAAAGACCCTCAATGTCCATCACCCCTCGATCCCCGTTCTAGTAGACAGTGTACTGTATACCTAGTATCGCTGCTTTTCCTGCCCGACAAGACGCTCATTTATCTACCGTCACCGATCATCCCCAGCGTTGACATCCAACGGTCAGGCCTAATAATAGTGCCGTCAGCGCAGATCCGCCGCATTGCTGCAGCACTGCGGTCGCAAAACGCGGTCGCGCAGTCGAACACCGTCGAGCATCTCTCGATTTCGCGGCTCTGGCTGGGTGATTGAGAGGGCAAGATAGATGGCGCCCGGCAGTCCTACGAAGTTGAGCGCAACGCCTCCGTCGCGGCGCCCAGATGACGGCATCATAGCCCTACGGTACGAAGAAGCGCTCGCTGCGAAACCACCGATTCCCGTCACCGTTGCACCGCCTCTCACGCCTCCCACGGAGATCCACCCTGCGCTTCGCAGGCCTACCAGCGGCTTCGAGGACAAGGATAACACGAAAAGAGATTCTGGTCTTGCGCCCACGACATCCTTGAAGGCGCGAGAGGGCTCGATCAACACAATTGAAAAGCATGCGTCAATTGCCTCCTCCATCCATTCCAATCGTTCGCTCACGAAGGTCCCGAGTGCGCCCCAGACGCCAACACGGGAGCCAGCACAAGCGCCAACAACGCCGAAGCAGAGAAATAGTGGCAGTGGCAGTCGCAGTTCCGACAGTCTGCGCAGGTGGAGAATACCTGGCTCGAGGAAGAGCAGCAATCCTGGGACGCCTACGAAGAGGTTGACATCTGTTTCGACAGAGGACTTCTCTCCAATTACGACCCCTATACCGACTGATAGCTTGCTGGATGACAACTTCCTCGACAATATGTCGTTCTCGAAAAGGGGAAGCATGATGCTCGGCGGGAAGAAGGCAGTCAACGAACAGGCGCGTACCAATGGCAAGATAAGGTGAGCTTCATGAGCGCTTTCCCATGGGATAAATTACTGACGTACTCTAGACAACCCAGCTTCTCTCTACTAGTTTCGCCATCGCCAAAGCTACTTTCAGACGACCTCGAGATGGAATCCCAAAAGGTCAGATCGATGTATGAGACGGGGGAAGAATTTGACTGGCATAATGGAAGAACCACAGCAATGGAAACCCGGTCCGATACCGAGGGACAGGGTGTACTGGAGAAGGAGTCTGGGACGTGAGTTTTACCCGTGGTCGCAATTTTCAAGCCCTCTTTTCTGACTTATCTAGGATGAATGGGTTTCTTAGCCCGAATAATTTGTCGCAAAGGCCAGAGAGCGCATCATCTACCAAGAGTGAAGGAGCAATCAAGAGGCCGCACGAGTTAGCTGGAGGTATTGAGGACTGGGAGGATGTCAGTGGCCAGGATGTTGATAGATATGGCTTCATCAACCTGCAGAGAAGCGCTTCAAGATCGGGAACCCCCGAACCAAGACCCCCGCAGCGGGTTTCCACTGTACTGCAGCTCGCATCAGAGACCCCTCGAAGAAAGCGAACGTTTGGCCGCTCTGCCTCGACTGCAACCTCTCTCAAGGCTCCTTTTAAGTCACCTCCCAGTCGGAAAATGGCCGGGTCCCTCAAGACCTCCGCATCAACTGCTTCACAGCGGAGCAATCACTTGCATATGCGAGCAGCTGTGAATCATTTGCCTGGTAACAGGGACAAGCGATGGATGGATGAAGCCGGGGATATGCTGACCCTACCTCCTGGTCTGGCAGACATTGCCGAAGACGAGGAGGGTGGAAAGGCTGCTGAATCTCTCAAGAAGAGGGAGTGGGAGCGCACAGAAAAGTGGCGGAAAATGGCGAAGGTTGTAAAAACTGGGAACAACGGAGAGGGTATGGAGTTTGAATTCGATACAAAAAACCCAAAGTTGATCGAGCGAACCTGGAAAGGAATCCCTGATAGATGGCGTGCTGCTGCATGGCACTCTTTCTTGAGCACTTCTGCGAAGAAGAGGGAGAATAGTGCAACGGACGAGCAGATTGTCGATGCTTTCCACAGGCTACAACATCAGAGCTCCGCAGACGATGTTCAAATTGATATTGATGTTCCCAGAACTATCAACAGCCATATCATGTTCAGACGGCGATACCGAGGCGGCCAGCGACTCCTGTTCAGAGTTCTTCATGCTCTGTCTTTATACTTCCCTAGCACTGGCTACGTGCAAGGGATGGCATCACTAGCAGCTACTCTCCTGTGTTATTATGATGAGGAGAAGACGTTCATCATGTTGGTCCGAATGTGGACATTGCGTGGCCTCGACAAACTCTACGAATCAGGATTTGGGGGATTAATGGCAGCGCTGGATGAATTTCAGACCCAGTGGCTAGATGGAAGCGAAGTAGCGAAGAAACTGGTAGGTCTTCAATACTCCCATTACGTTGTTGATTTCGACTGACAATTTTTTAGGCTGAGCTCAATATTGAACCCACTGCTTATGGCACCAGGTGGTACCTGACTTTATTCAACTATTCGATCCCCTTTCCAGCCCAACTCCGGGTCTGGGATGTATTCATGCTCCTTGGCGACTCCGACCTGACCATCCAGCCCAGCAAGGAACGTCCTTTTGCTGGAGGTCTTGATGTCCTCCATGCTACTAGTGCAGCGTTGATTGATGGGACGAGAGAGATTCTTCTTGATAGCGATTTCGAGAATGCCATGAAGGTCCTCACAAGCTGGATTCCTGTAAAGGATGAGGAGTTGTTGATGAGGGTCACTAAAGCGGAGTGGAAGCTCCACAGGGGCAAAAAGAAGAACTGAATGCTTGATCAAATATCTTGCGGTTCTTGGAGGCTCGTGAATACGCGTCTTCTCCAACAGAACCTCTTCTCGTCAGACGCAGCGAGATTTAACGCACTTGAAACGTTGGGGGAGTTTTTTTTTGGTTTCACGGTGGCAAGCGCTGAACTTTACTTCACACGAGCTCGCCATCCTTTGGATGCATATTTATTCTGTACTTTTCTGCGGCAGGACATTAGGTGGAAGGTGTGATTTTTGCTTTGAGCCTCGCAAGGTTTTTTTTTGTGTTTGCTTTACATTGCACTATACCAAAACGCGTTCTACGAGATCAAGATTCCTAGTTATTGCGGAGGACTTTTATGTATTGATAATATATTTCTTCACACTAGCAGAGAGCATGAGGATATAAAAGGGGGTAATCGCTCGGGACGCAGTTCATTCTTCCACGGATGCATATTGAGGAGGATCAAGAAGATGTAGGAAGAATGGGATAATTCTACGAGATACCAAAAATTCGCAAGGATGGGTTTGCAGGAGAGAGATTTGCACAACAAGAGGGGAGGTTACGTGATGATAGGGGGGGGCGGATATGTCATACTTGTATGAGAAGCTTCAAGATATGACGGCGTGCTGGCTGTATGTATATATACGATATATATAATATAGAAGCTCCTTCCTTCATTGATCGCCTCAAGGTCAGGTCAAGGTCCGGATCAGGGAGAAATAGGGGGGGGGCGCGGAGACGGAATCCTCAAGCAACGAGCTTCCTTCCCATGCTGTTTCCGATCTCTGGACAGACAATTGAAAAATATGATATATGATAGATATATCTGAAGTAAAATGATCTTACTTCTCATTCAGGTTTGGTTCTAGATGAGAGAGCTATGTATGGGTCAGGAGTCAGGGGGAACTTTGAATAGATTTCATTCATACCTTGTACGGGAGAGGAGGAAGGAGAGGCAAATAAATAGCGCGCTGCTGCATGCAGCTCATGACATCCATCCTCCCGCCCTTCCATACCTAGGTACCTACCCACGGGGCTTCTTTTTCCATCCTCGCGCTCCGCTCACAGCCCTGAGAATCTTCTTCTTCTTCTTTTTCTTTTTCAAGACCCCATGCTGCACGGAACCCGCGTCGTCCTTCGCGCGCCCCAGAAGATAAGAATAGCTACTTACATGCATACCTAAGGTATGGTTTTTGCCCCCTTCCCCCCTTTTTGGCACCACTGCCGAGTTACGACTCGCGATCGAATAGCTCTCAGCTGAAAAGGTCTTTAGCCAGCCAGCTAGCTAGCCAGAAGGACGGACGAGCAGGCTGGCAGGCTGGCTGTATGTAGAAAAAACACCAATGCGTTGCAGATTACTATTGGAATCCTGGTGCGGACGGAACGTGCAGTGCGCCGGCCGGAGGAGGAGGAGGAGGACACGGATCTAGGTAACTTAGGTACTTACTTGCGTTTCGGTATTGCCGTGGGTATAGGTACATATATGATATGATTTATATTATTTTTCTGCTTATTCCTTCGTCCGCGCAGGAGGGGAGTTATTTAGTTGCATGAATTTTGGATACATGATAGATAGTTGGAATGGATAAAATGATTGATTGATTGGGTTGGAAAAAAGAAAGAAAAGAAAAGGAAAGAAAAAAAAAGGGAAAAAATCTCTAGAACAAGCATCTTGCATATAGCCCTCTCGCTCAAGTCCGTGTTGTTTCTTTTCTACACCCCTAAATAGGACAGCACTGCGCTGCTTGGAATCACTCCGATTGGATGTTGACAAGGCAAGGCTGGGGTACAGTACATTACTTTACTTCTTCCTAGAGGGATTGTTTTTCCTCTTCTTTGCAAAGGCGCAGGAGGAGGCGCTGAGGAGCTGAGGATTAGGACCGAGCGGTCGAGATGTGATCCTGTGGACAGACAGTGTTAATGCAAGAGCTTCGATGATGTTCCTATTCTTATTTACTACTCGGTATTTACTACTCGGTGTTGGATTAGTCTTGTGAGCGGTAGTTTTGCCCAAGAAAGAACCGTTGTAAGACCTTCTCAGTACGAAGGTAGTCCAACTTCTTCTCTCCCTGTCAACTGCATCGCAAACATTGCCCCCTCTGCCTATTCGTCGGCGCAAGGGATATGGATATCCGACCGTGGCGGCGCGGCCATGGCAACGACAAGGTTGGCTTGCGAGTTCCAGCGGCATGGCATGGCTGGACACAGATGACCTGTCTGATCTGTGATCCCGATCGCCGCGTCCTCAGATCGCCCCCCTCCAACGAGACATCCCAGCTCCCGGAAATCCGGTCCTGCGAGTGAGAGAGCGGATTCCGTCGCCGTCTGCGCTGGGTAAGATGCGATTCGCCCGCGCACACCTCCCATCCTGGATCCTGGGTGCTATCATGTATGAAAGTGCCGTTGTTGGACGGCCCGTACAGTAGTTAGGGAGCTGGCAACCGCTGATGGCTGATAGGTACGCGGTGTCCGAGAACTTAGACGGCACGTGATGACTTTGGATCCCTATGCATGCACACCATCCCAGCTGATGGTGTCGCTCTGTTCATTGGGTCTCTGGACCTTGCATTCTTACATTCTTGCTCGGACAAGCCACTGCAGATCCGTTTTGAAACGACAACCGCCGCTCTCAGGATTCGCCCCCCGCCGTGCTACTGTTCAACTCTGTGGATGCGGTACGTGACTGACCCCTTCATTCTCCTGGGAATTGAGAGGTCGATGCTGATCTGCGAGGAGTCACAAAGCAAGTGTCTCTCCGGAACTGACACGTACTTGCCGCAATTGACGGTCCTTTGCCACGGCATTCCTTGGAGGTTGGGACGTCCCTTGGGTTGCTTACCTTGATGTATGATGATTGAGACCTTCCCGACTCATCCGGACATTTGGGGGAGGCTTGACTTTGGTTATCTTGATATACTCTGCAACTATGCGCCAGGTGATTGATATCTTTGCGGGGAGTAACTGGGCGGCTGTTGGACACTGAGGCTGTGAGGAGATGTGAAAGGATTCTGTAACATGAAGCGCCCAATTCAGCTAAGAAGAAGCCCCATCTTGGAAAAGGCAAGGCCCCCGAAATTGCTGCTTTGGGGACCCTTGAGTCCTGCAAGCCTCCGTGTCATTCGAGTGCCCATGTCACAGCATGGCACGGCCGGGTTACGGGGCGGGTTACGGACGGGTTACGGACAAGGCTCTGGGTGAGCCGTGTTGACTGACCATCGAGGATCGGTACACTGAGTGTCCTACAACTACTACTTATCACCTTATCATGTCCATGATGCCAGGGTGACATTGACTTATACCCACGTGTACGGAGTATGAGCTACTTACTAAGGAACCCAGAATGGCCATGATTGTCAAGGTGACAAGGTCCTGGAAGCCTCAACAAGCAAAGCCCGGAATCAAGTTTGGGGGAGAGAGCGGAGGTTGTCGAGGTGTCCGCGCGATGGTTTAATCAACTATTTGGCCTTGTGCAAGAATCATATGTTCAACCGCGTTACTATGGAAAGCATTCAACTCTATCTGGTTTCTCTAGACTTAGCTCAGGGTCTATATAAGTCTCCATTTTGTGCAATGTTCTTGTTACTCTACGCGGACTCCGCGAGGCTGAAAAAGAAAGTACGGAGTACATGCAGAGGCAGAGAGAGAGAGGATGCTTGCAACTGCGATACATCATCATACACCGCTCTCTCCGACTTGCACCCTTAACCATGCAACTCGTACATCCGTACCAACTCTTAGTTCTACGTATTCATCAGCTACGTCCTACGGTACTGCCAGAACCATCTCGAATCCCCGATGCAGGATCTGGGACCGGCATGCGGCGTCGCGCTGGGTAATAGGTCCTTTCATTTCGCAACTTCAGCATCGAAACGGCTCACGACCGACTATTATTCCCGGATTACGGGAGTTTAATGTAATATGGCGATTAGCTCTCTCTGGGATCTTTGGGGAGGGAGGAGAGGGGGGTTGCGCAACGGCGTTACATTACTCGGCTCTCCTCGCGAGCGGCACGATCAACAAGCTCCAATGCCAATTACCATCCATGTCAATCAATGCCCAAAGCTCCCTTGTGAACGCACTTCTGGAGTCTGCAAGGCCGTGCTTACGGGATGGGCCAGATGCAGAGAGGCAGCGACTCGACGGTTTCAAAGATCCCGCTAGACTCTTCGGGGGCTCCCAAGGGCCAAAGCCTCAAGGGCCAAGAGGCCAAGATTCCCAAGGATGGTTGAGGCGTAAGCCACATCACGCTCAGTTCATCGCAGATTACACACAAACGTCCGTCGACTCGTTACTTGCTAAACGGCTACACCAACACACAAACCAGATCATGATCATGAAGGCCGATTGCTGACCTGCGAATGAGAGCGAACTGTCCAACGCAACAATGTCGTGGCCATCTCTTGTCCGAGAGACATAGCTGAGATGCACATGGAGTTGTCGACAAGTCACGGAGCACAGTCCATGCTTTATCTCCCTTGCTCTCCGTACTGTGTTGCAGTCTACATGCTACGGAGTACAGCTCTGCCTCTCACAAGCTCACAACAATCCTCCGGAGACCCACGGTTTCTTAGTCAGCCCCGTTGAACCGTCGCGGCTTGAGATTCGAGAAGCTTATTCCCCTGTTGGCTGCCAGGTGCATGGATGAGGGATAGACGGGGTCACGGAGCATGGCACATTGCACACGACTATTCTCCAAAGAGCCCAGGACCAGACGAAGCAACCAGGGCCCCCTTCACTAATCTTCCCAGGTCGAGATTCGAGACGCGCCTCCACTCTGAAATTTTCTCATGTTGTTCTGGAGAATTTTAACGAGAGCGGGTCGGCTGTGTTTTAGAATCCTCGACTGATTGATTACTTGAAGATCGCCTGGTGTTTCATTGGCTTGCGGTTTCGTTTCTTGACGAGTCGACAACCCCATCACCATTGGGCCGTTTCACTGGCCCTTGCCCCCGGACATGCGTACCAGACTCCAGAGACAGCTACTCCCTACCGGAGGACTAACTTCTTGCTTCTAAGTTCTAAGCCACCTCAGTTAAGGACTGAGTAGTGGAGCGGGACCTGCAAGTGTCACGACAGTGACAAGTAGTTACAGCGCCAATCCCTTCACTGATCCTCGCAGTCTCTTGATTAGCCTGCTTTGGAAGCCAAACTAGAAGCCCTGGAAGTCCAAAGCTTCTTCGCCGACAAGCCGCAAGGTTAGTGCCCACTCCTCTTGTGAGCTCTTGTATGGACCCGGACAGCTTTACCTACCCCTCACTGTGGTATCACGACCCAGGTCTTCCCAGAAGCAGAGGCAGAGGCAGAGGCAGAGGCAGAGGCTGAAGAAGAAGAACCGTACAGCTTCCTATTTGAAGCTGCCCTCTCACAGGCCACCGGCCATTGCCCGCTGTTGGCAGCTGGTCAAGCCACATCTCTGTGCCCCCGACTGTCGTCCACCTGCGCTTCTCCTCTCGTCTCGTTCTAGCCCCATGCCCCGTCACAAGAGAATTGCAGGCGCACAGTAACCCACCCTGAACTACTTACAACACTTGTCTATCTTCAGCCCCTCCAAAGCCCCAGCCCCAGCTTCGGGCCCCAGAAGTTAGAATCTACTCTACGCCTAGTTTCCCATCAACCATGCGTACCACAACGCCGTTCTGTCCGCGTCCCGCTTCCCATGGCGAACCGGCTCGAGCATCTTCATCCTCACAACGCACTACTCTCTAGCCACTTGCCACTTGCATTTCGGATAAGACCCGCATTTAATCTTTGTCCTTCACCAGGAGCCAGGACCCAGTAGTAGTAAGTACTATAGTTAGTCGGCCGTACCTTACCTTGCCTACCTAGGCGTCGAGACCCCAAGCCGGGTTAAGGAACAGACATCCCGTCGTCCTCTCTACACTCTCCAGACTGGAACACAACGAGCTGGTCTTGAGGGTAAAGCTCGGAAATCCTCACCTCATCAAGACCCTCTCCGGAGAAGCTTCGAGTTGGACAGATATACTTGTATGCCTGGCACCTGTAATATCAGCCATCCGGTCCCTGCTCCCCTCCACTCTCCCATGCAACGTATAGAGCATCTCGACCTTCTGGGACTTGTTTACTCGCTTTCCTCCTCAGCCTCCCGATCTGCTGGACGATTAGTGGTCCATTCTTTCTGCTCATGCTGACGCCGCCGCCTCCTTCTTATTCCGTCAGGACTTGTCGATCCTAACGTTCTATTCGGTCACTTTCCCAACCTTATTATCATAACTTCATACACGCCACCGTCCTTCCCTAGGAGATCGTCCCTGCAGTCAGGCATCTTGTCAACATTCCAGATCTAGAACTGTCAATCGTAGCCTTGTGATTTACGAGATCCAATCAAGCCCCCGTTGAACCACGCGTCCCTTCACCGTTCCGGCACCCGGTCCCGTCTCGAGGATCTTTCATATACAATCCGGGGTTACTAAAGCACGAACTCCACTCCTGCGCACGGTACCTGGCTGGACATGAGTGTTACTACCTGCGTGGGGGGTTGCTTTCCGTTCAATATATAAAAGTCCCGACGGTCCTCGTCGCCTGGGCTCCCTGATCCCACTGTCTTCTTTTCAAAGGTCACTTCTACCTCCACCACTTCATGTCTCTCTTTTAGTTTTATAGTTTTCTTCTCGAGATGTTGCTCACTCTTAAACAGCCAGCACATCACGGATATAAGTCTTTCCATGACTATATTCCACTTACGCCACCATCTACCTCTCGTTTCTCTCCGGCGGTGGCGACGTCAAGCCTTTCCCTTCTTCCCCCTCCCGCCGCTGATAAGCCACAGCCCTCCGTCTCGGCCTCTCAGTCGACGGCAGAGCAGATGTCGACACCCCATCGTGGCTTGCCTCCCCCGGCGGCCATGACCCTGCCTCAACCACCACAGCAGCCTCCGCAGATAGGTCAACCGCCACTAAGTCAACCCTTAGGACAGTTGCCGGCCCCTCTACAGCAATGGCAAGGTGGGGAAGAGTCAATGAGGAACTGGTTACTTGCTAAGGCCGAAGAGGACAAGCGAAAGCAAGAGGAGGAGAAGACACGGCAGGAATCTTTGCGGTTAGAGCAACGAAAGATCGAGCAGGATATGCTGCGGACGTCGTTGAATGGAGGGATTCCACCATACATGATTCCCATGGTTTTTGCTGGAATGGGTGGAGGCAATCTGCCAGCCACAAGTTTGGAATGGGCCCAGCATTATCTGGCGCAAGCACAGCTTCAGCAGCAACAGCCTCAGCCTCAGCCTCAGCAGCATATGCTTCCTTCACAAAGCCACGCTTTGCCAGAGCAGCTGCAGAGAGGAGATCCTCGAGTACCGCCGTATTCAGGTCAACAACATCCAGCCGCAATGACGCTTCCATCCACACCTGTAGGGCCGCCAGGCTCTCAACAGAGCGCAGGTTTTGTCCCAAGCTATCAGATGTCACCAGCATCAAGGTCTCGATCCACTATTCAGGCACAGGGCGCAGTTGCCAGGCCACCCCAAGCCTCTCACCTACCCAGACTGAATACGGGAGAGATTGCGGCGGGAGGAAGCATGCAAGCTTTACCTGGTCAATCAGGGCATCCATTGCAACAAACACAAACAGCCCCGCAGCAAGAGACGCATTCCTCGCCCTCAATATACTTCCATCACTGGCAACCGCCCACGTCACAGGCCGGGAGTAGTGCTAATCAGCCCAGTACCCCTTCAGGCAAGCATTGAAGGATTCTTTTGTTGCCGTGAACACCAAACTAATAGTGATCTCCAGAATCAGCTTCTCCGAAAAAACGGAAGGCTACGGGACCTCACCAATCCGCCCCGCAGCCCACATCGCAGCCGCGGTATACCTCTCCGCCCTTCTCCCAAACTGGCTCAATATCTCACACGCCTACAAATCGACGCCGCGGCCACTCGAGGCAAAGAAGTGACATGTCTGCTAGGGGACTTGATTCCTACGGCCGCCCAGGGAGTCGACATCGCTACAGCGAGAGTAGTTTCACCACGCGGAGCATGGCTTCCCCCGCTCCGGAGCAGGGACCAGCAGCAGCGGCGTCCGTAGCGCCGCGACGACGTTCAGGGGGCTCAAATCCGGTATCTTCGATACTCGAACACAGCGAAACGAGACCGCAGTCACAATCACAAGCTCAACAAGCGCAACGCGACTCTGAGTATCCGGCAGGATCGGAGACGAGGCACGAGGAACGACGTATGACGCCCGAGGGGGGAGGATCACGATGAGCGATGTTGGCAAGCTAGATGATGAAAGGGGATTTGGCGATCCGAGAGGGGATCTTTCGGATGTCCATGTACACGAGGATCATCTTTCTGTGAGCGACAAATGGATTCGCGCAAGGGAAAGACGACACGAGACGACGGACACGAGATCGCCTTGGATCCATTCTCGAGCAGGCTTGGACCTTACTTCTGGATTTGCATCATCTTTACATTCTCTGTCGATGATTTACAAGATACCCATTTACTGCGTTTGAAACGACACATTTTTCCACCAAGCTTCTCTCGCCGCTCCTCCCGACCTTTGATTGAAGGGCTGGCACTCGGCGATACCACTTTCTTTGTACATTTGATCCATTCTTCTTGTTGGGCAAGCTCCCACTGTACTATATTATTTTTGGAAACGAGTAGATTCCGGGGTCGTGGTGGGCTCTTCCTACAGCACTTCTCGCAGCAGATTGACACAGGCTGTCCTGCGGGTGAAGGATGGAATGTGCGACTAGACCTCTGTATATATTGTTGGATACAATTCTGGATGAGGACGAGGGTTGGGCGCGGAATTGGGGATGGGGGCAAAAAGAAATATCAAAAAGTGTGGTATAGCACAAAAGAGAGAGGGAGAGAGAGATGTATATCTCTGTCCTAGGGCTACTCGCTCGGGATCTTTCTTCAATGAGAGCAGCATCTCCTCAATCATATGGTAGTCCAGCCATTTCGTGACATCCTTGCTATACATCAAAGCGAAAATAACACACCCATCAGCCATTATCTCAATCTCCCCCCTATCCCTTCTCCCGCGCCACACAGTCCGTCCGTCCTCCCAACACCAGCCACACCACAACACCCCTCCAAAATTTCCAAATTGGAATAGCGCGCAGCCCCACCCGGGCCCCCCCTCTCTCTCTCAAACAAACGCCGCGGCAGCCCCATTATCCGAAACGGGTCAAGCGCCCTGGTGTCTTAAGATTAAGGAAGGAATTCACGGAAACTGAAGGGAATTATGTTTCGGAAGAGGGAGCCGGGGAACGAGGGGACTAGGGAGAGGGTAGAGCTACTTTAGTGTGTTGATGGCGGTTGGATTAGATTTAGATTTTTTGATTGGAATTTTTGAGGGGGAGGAGGGAGTTTGTGGTGTGTTGATGGGATGGGATGGATAGATAGATAGATAGATGAAGATATACCTTAAGTATAGATCACTCAAAAGAACCAACTAATCAATCCATCCATCCATCCTTCCATTCCCTCATCTCCATTCTATCTCCAATCTTAACCAACCAACCAACCAACCAACCAACCAACCCATAATCCCTTCCTCCCTTCCTTCCTTCAACCCTATACGCATATCCCAAGACTCTTACTTATTATATACAGCAAGAAATTAGAACCGATCCGAGTGTTAGGTAACTCCTTCCCCTTTTCCCCGTTTTTTGGAGACTGTGTGGGGTGGAAGGAAGGAAGGAAGGGGTTGAGGGATGTATGGGAAAGGGGGGGGATGGGTTGGGGGGGTGATTAGGTATATGGTGAAAAGAGAGAGGAAAGGAGAGTTCCAAGTCAAGATATTGAAGATAGATAGATAGATGTTTGGGAATGGTTTTTGAACTTGTAACTAGTTTTGATATTGAGCTTTCGATTATTACATGACATACATAAATAATAGTACTTTACTCTAGATGAAAGAAATTCATAATTAAGACTCCCTCCCCTCGACCGGAATAATATAAGAAGGATTCCATCGTGTATTATCAAAATCCCAACTCCCCTTTTCTCAGTTCCCAATTCCCACAACACCTCCCCCCAACCCCCCAACCCCCCGCCCTCTTATTCCAATCCCCCATCAATAGACTCCGTCTCCTCCCGGGCCTTCTCAGCCTTCTCATACATGGCCCTCTCAAAGTCCCAAAACAGTGCCAGACTCTTCGGATCCCCCGTCGGTATGACTTGAGATCCATAGACACCACTCATCCCCGCCGCCCTATCCACCCACCAATACACATTCGGCATGCCCTGCCAACTCAGCGTGCCCTTCCTCCTCCTGCCCTCCATATCCTCCAACATCACCACGCCCCCGAGCGCGTGGCCCACCCGGTCGTCGCGCGTCACGCCGTAGATATCATTCAGCTCCTTGAACTTCCGCAGCTGCGAGAAATGCGCCTGCGCCGTGTCGCTCAGCTGCGGCCGGAACAGCTCGTCCCGCATCTCCGCTCCCAGGAGCCGCTCGTCCCCCGCCGCCAGCGCGTGCAGGATCTTCTGGAACCCCACGAGGCTCCCGTAGGCTCCCGCCCCGCCGCAGTCCTCCGGCATGTCCACGTCCCACACGGTCTCCGCGCTGGCCGTCACGCGCGTCGATGGCTCGAGGGGCGTGCCGAATCGGTTGATGCCGCCTTGTCGCTCGCTCATCTCGCAGAGCCGGCTGAGCATGCCGGGGCGCTGGCTGGGCCGGAAGCTGATGTTGGTGATGGAGAGCGGGCCCCAGATGTGCTGCTGCATGTAGTCCTCCAGAGTTGTGTGGTTGGCGCGCTCGATCATCAGCCCGGCCCAGTCGAGCCCGGCTTGAGATGGGGTCAGCTTGGGGCTTCGGAAGTGGGGTGAGAATTGGTACGCGTACGGGAATAAGACCAGAGCTCGCCTGGCTCGAAGAGGAGCGGGACGCTGCAGCGGTAGATGAGGGATCCACTGGTGAAGTGCGTTTCCTCGCCACGGGACTTGCGCCAGCGTTGCAGGATAGGGGTGAAGATATCATATGCCAACCCGGACGTGTGACTGAGGAGGTGGCTAGGTTCGGATGTCAATCAACCCTTTCCGTACCAGGGCCCAAGATTACCGGCTTACCGTAGGGTGATCTTCTTCGTAGCTTTGACGAGGATTGGCTTCTGAGTACCGGGCTCAAAGCCCTTGAGGATCTCGATATCTTTCAGTTCGGGGAGCAGGCAGGTGACATCCTCGTCGAGAGTAAATTGACCGCGCTCCACGCATTGTAAGGCTGCAATAGAGGTCATGATCTTCGTAGAGGAGGCTAGCCACATGACCGAGTCCAGATGCAAGGGCTCGCCGCCGGGCCTGAGAGAGCTGGCGCCGATGGCATTAGAGTAGTAGAATTTGCCTAGGTTGATGTCAGGAATAAGGTTGAACATCTGACAAGGGGGGGGATGTAATAAGATAGTCAATACCTGTAGCCTCGCTTGCCACAAGGACAACCCCCGGGATATCCAATGCGGTCACAGCAGCCTGGATCCTCTCCTCGATAGTCGCCATCGTTGATGTTTTTTGACTTAGCGGCAGATTGAAGGGCCAGAAGTCTGGATGATACAGGAGATAGACCAGATAGACACTCTGGGGAGCGGAGGAGCGGGGGAGCGGGGAAATTCTCGCTTACAAAGCTGATCCTGACCACAACAACTCCAAAGCGGCTGGATGCTCGCCTTCTTGCAACAACCAACGAACCAATGAAACCATGCCGAGCCTTTGCAGACAAACCATACACTGACAAGGAATCCAGCCCTTGAAACGAGACGGGAACACTGTGCATCCTTGGCCCAGGCATGGCAGGCAGAAGCGAGTACCCACGGACGATGCATCCATCGATCACAGGCTTTAACTTTGTACGCGTTTGATAGCCGGCTCAATCAACTTCATCAATTGCGATTCGACGCTGCGCCGTAAATACTATATTTAAACGATGGACAATATACAAATGCCGCCTCTTGAACACGCTTGCGTAAGAATAGGGGTTCACACTTGTGACCCGTCACATTGTCGGACTAGACAAGAGAAAGTTGATTGAAACCCTGCTCAAAAGGAGAAAAGAGAACATCGTCCCCAAGCTATCTCGAGGGACAGAAAATCAAAACGTAAAGAACATGCTGCGGAAACAGAATCCCGTCTGAGGCCGTACTGTATACTTAATTAGGAAAGTAAATAATATGTCAGTGTCTTTCATCACCAGATGAAGACAGAGAACAGTTCATCAGAGGCTCACTGAGCCAATATACTTACCGACAGGAGTCCATTGAAAAGGGTTGGTCAAGAGGGGGTTAGAATTTTTGCCTCGAATGAACGTTCTACCAGCTCTTGGTCGTACACTTCATTCTTCCAGCCATATCACCGGATATCGTAGCCTGTATGCATAGGTACCGCGCGTGCCTCATGATAGGGTCTGGTATTACTCCAAGCAGGTCAGACCACAAAATCCAAACAGCCCCCTCCATACCCGACTGTAACTCGTATATGTATTCCCGACTATGACTCGTATGTACATAAGGTAAGTATAACTCGTATGTACTCAAATGTTGTAACGAAGGCCCCTCCGCCAACTCCAACGCTAAAAGAAAGAGGTGTATGCAAATGTCCCACCTCCCATGCCCGTTGTATTATGCAGACCATTCCATGTGAGAACCTGTCCATCTAGTTTCCCAATTCTATATCTTCCCTCTTCGCCAACAGTATTACCAATCGATGTTGTCTCTTCCCTGAAGAGCAAAAAAGGCTGCTTTTGTATCTCTCATCCTCTCATTGCTTGCGGTGGGGATCCCGGGCCTGACCACCTTGAGCGATCACCTCTTGAAACGAGAAATTGCCCGACTCGTCCCTTTCTCTTCGTCGAGTCGATCCGTCGTGATCCCGTGAAAACGGTTATTAGATAGGGCAGGTAGACTCTTTGGCAAAATCCTCTTCATGTATTTATTGGGAGCCGCCGCCAAGGCTTCTTCCATTGTGAGATGACCTTCCTTGACGCGGTTCTGCTGAGTTGTTGAATTTAATGGTGGGACTTCGGCTTGAAAGTGGATTTAATACAGGCGGTGCGGAAGTCGATGACCTCCTGCGCGAATGATGCGTCAACTCTGAGAGCGAGGGATCCGAAGAATCCAAGAAGGGCGGGCTGTCCTGTCCGTCCCAACCTGACAAGACGTCGTTTGCTACTTTCCTAGCTTCTTCCTGGAGGTTTGATACCACGAGAGGAGGCTGTGGATTTGGTCAGCTCTGGGCATAGCTTCTAGAGGGTATAGGCAATGTACGAACCTGTTGGAGATAGTGATCGAGTTTCTTCTTCAGCACTCCAGATCGAACAGGCTTAGCTAAGTAGTCATTCATTCCAGACGCCAAGCACTTTTCTCTGTCACCTTGAATCGCAGAAGCAGTCATCGCAATGACCAATATCCCACGAACAGCGTCAAGCGGATCTTGTCGCAACAGCTTGGTTGCTTCATACCCGTCCAGTACAGGCATCTGCACATCCATGAGGATGATGTGATAGGGTTTACCTTCCCTGGCTCTCTTTCGCAGACCCTCCACGGCTGCCAATCCATTATCGTAGGCATCGACATACTTGAACCCCAACTTATCCATGAATTGGATTGCGATCTTTTGGTTTATTGGGTTATCTTCCGCAATACATATGCGCAGTTGGTCTCGAGGAACATTGGAGAAATCCGTGTGAGGAGATGCAAAGCCTTCTCCATCAGATTCGATATATTTTGCCATGGGGGCTCTCTGATCTATTCCGTTTTGGCTATCGCCCGGAGTAGCTTCTGGATTTGCCTTCGGAAAGGTGACGGAGAACCAAGCAGTGGTTCCTTTATTCTCGGCGCTCTCCAGCCGAATTGTACCTCCCATCATCGACTCGATGAGCGACTTGCAGATACTGAGGCCAAGACCGCTTCCACCATATTTTCGAGCGGTGCTGGCATCAGCCTGACTGAAGGGCTTGAACAACTTGGCAAGTTGCTGTTGTGGAATGCCGATTCCAGTATCCTTGACCCAGAACGTCAACTTCACGGCGTCCTTTGTCTCCATGTCGGTCCTTGCGCCCACAGTGATTGATCCATTTTCTGTGAACTTTAAGCTGTTTCCGATCAGGTTTCCCAAGACTTGATGAAGTCGTACAGGGTCCCCATAGATCAAAGATTGAGGAAGATTGATATCTTGTATAATCTCGACATTCCTTGAGCTCTTCTTGTCTCGATTGCTGTAAGAAACAGACCGGACGACTTCACGAAGCATCTCATCAGCGTTGAAGGCAACAATGAACAGTTTCATCTTGTCGGCTTCCATCTTCGAAAAGTCTAGAATGTCATTGATGACGGTCAAAAGTAGATCGGCTGATACGCGGATGGAGTCAGCCATCTCCGCCTGATCTTTTCGAAGGTCGCTATCTCTGAGCAGTTCGGAGTTACCGATGACACCATTGAGGGGGGTTCGAAGCTCGTGCGAGACATTGGCCAGGAAGATCGACTTTGCTTTGGCAGCCTCTTCAGCCAGCTTCACATTACGAAGTGCTTCGGCTTTCGCAAGATTGGCCTGCTTTTCGGCCTCGAGAGCTTTTGCAAGGGCTTTCTTCTGAACATCGACCATGGAATTGTTGAAAGCAGATACCCTCTCGACCTCCTTCATCGTCAGCGCGTTGGAGTAACTGATTCCAATCTGATTGACCAGCAATTGGAGGACGGTGAGATTTCGATCCGTGAATGCGTTGGGCTCTCCTTCGAGGTAGAGGACACCCAACAGTGGCTTGTCACCGTGACATATGGGTATGGCAATGACAGATTTGCCAGCCGGATTACGTGCTGACCAGGCTTCACTGACGTTGCTGAACCGTTCATCACGGATCAAGTCCGGAAGGAACACTGTCTCCCGGAACCTCGTGCAGTAGAGGATGACCTTCTCCGCGACTAATGCCGTTTCAGCCAGGGGAAGCCCGGGAATATGGGCCACTGCGCCCTTTTCAGAATCACCGCTCGCAGCAATACTCCAACCGACTGGGTCGTCATCCTCGACAACGATAGCCGCCAGAGATGCCAAACCGCCGCAATTCTGCAGAATGATCTCGCACATGGTTTTGAGCAACTGGTCGACTTGTAGGACACTTGAAATGACCTGGGAGCTCTCGAGAATCGATGTCAGGTCAAGCATGTCGAGTGCGGGAAGCCCTGAGCCAGCGTCTGGGCGCGCGAAGCCGCCTTGCCATGCACCGATCCTATCATCCTTGGTCTCCTCGATCACTGCACGTGTCTGTTGACGCACATCATCATCATCACCTTCAAGGGTCTGATACTGTACAGGGGCAGAATCGCCCGCGAAGTCTGTCTGGACAGCCATATCTGCTGTTCTTAGGTTTCTTGTCGGGCCTTGAAGCAGGAGGCTATGTTCATCCTCAATGTGCTTGGCGACTCCGACAGCACCGCATTGGCGATAAAGCATAATAGCCTCTCGCAGTGCCGCTTTGGCAGGTCGTCGGGACCCGACTCTTATGAAAAATCCCGCCAGCAAGTAATTGCCCAGTGCCTCCTCGAAAACGAAGCTGTGAGCTGACGCATGATCCAAGCTTTCTTCATAGTGCATTAATGCCGCACCATAATCCTCTTGCATCTCGGCAATCTGAGCAGCGAGCAGTTGTGACCACGCTAGGTAGTTAACATCATTAACAGCCTGCCAATCTTCAATCTTCCTCTGGTAGTGAAGTATCGTTTTTGTGACTTCAGCAAGCTCTTTTCGGAGGTCTGCTTCAATTTGTCGAGTTTCAGGCGTTGGATTCTCATGGTTAACAGATCGGACCGGGTCTTGTAGCTTGTACCACATCAAACCTGCGATGGACAAACCTTGGAACAACATTAAAAATCGGGTATTTCTGGCGGACCATACAGTGTCGATATTTCGTAGGGCGGAATTCCCTAGCCTAATTGCTGCCTCATAGTGTCCATATAAGAACAAGGGTGCTATTTCAAGGCTTTCATAGAATATGAGCGGCCGGTCGTTATCTTTCGAGGCTTTTCTAAGCCAGGCCTTGTATGCCAGGGAGTTGTGCTGCGAGTCACTCATAACCTCCGTTGGGTTTAAGGTGAATGTCTAGAAGATCGAGGAGTCAGCAATTGCCTTTTAAAGGTAGGACATGGGTTATCATGACAAGTTTACCTTTCCCTGCAGAGCCTTCGCTACCTGCCTCACTGATATGATCATGGTGCCTCCGCGAGTATCATCCTGCCAGTTTTGAATTTCTTCACACCCGTATGTGCAGAAGGCCTCAAGGTCAGCAAGGTGCTCGGATGCAAAGAATCTGAGATTTCCGACCAAGCCAAAATTGAAGATGGTTGATATCCTGTCACCGGCCTGGATGGCGTACTCCAGTGTTCCCTCTAATTGGGGAATTGCGTCCGGAATAGGCATCTGGATATGGCCAACGAAGAGATAATACGCCGATCCGCCTCTCCCCATTGTGTAATGGTCGCGCCATCGGTCAATGAGGGCTATGGAGACGTGCCCCATATCAGAGGCGAACTTAATCATATTAAACCGACTAATTGCGATCATAGCTAAGTGCATGAAAGCCATACCAGCTTGAGGGAAGCTGCCATTAGTGAGTATGGTATTGACCATGACTAAAGCCATTTGATAGAACTGAGAAAGGTGAGCATTATTTTCTATTGAGAGGACAAAGGGACTTACAGTAAGTTTATCGGTCCAAAAAGAAGACGTCAATGTCTCCACAAGTACAGCACCCACGACGGCAAGGTTGGAATCTGGTGACATGGATCTAGAGACCAGCTCTTCCGTGTCCATAGATTGTATTTTGAGAGAAAGACGCTCGAATTCAGCGTCACATTTCTCGAAGGTAGGCTTGGGGTCAATGTCGATATCTAGCGCCCCAAGGCACTGTTTCAATGCCTGAAAGGCTGAAGGCGAATCACCCTCTTGAGCGAGGACTCTGGACTGTAGAACCCAGGCAGGAGCTTTGTCGACAGGCGTCTTGGCATTCTTGAAGACCTGTTGAAGCAGTCGCTTGGCTTCTCGATATTGGCCCATATAGAGACTGCACTCGGCTGCTCGAGTGTAGAGTTGGAGAGTCTCCTCGTAATAGACATCCACTGCGCTATCATCCCATGGATCTTTCTGCAGCAGCGCAAAACAATGAGTGTAGAATCTGGAAGCGGTTGGTCTGGCACCACTCTCGGCGGCCGCTTGAGCACAGTCGAAGAGCACCTTCCGTAAAGATTGTCTATGCACTACACGTTTGTTGATGACATCCACTGACGCGCATATGTGGGTTGCAGTGATTTCTCGCAATCGTTCGTCAGCAGAATAGTATTTACGAAGTGTTTGCGCAATTATGAAGTGCATCTTCGGTCCATTGACTTCGCAGAGAGATCTTGCAGCCTGGACGTAACGATCGTGTACAAAACGGAATCGATCATCATCTTGAGTGGAAACGATAATGTATGCTTGAATCGCCGCTTGTAGGCCTATGACAGCGTCTTCTTGCGGATGGGATAGCGGGCAGTGCCCGGTAGCCCCTGGCGTGTTTCCAGACTCGTCGTAATCGAATTCGCCGCTTAGAAGCTTTTGGATCAATTCGAATGAAAAAGAATTCCCAATAAGTGAAGCCCAACCAAGGATAGCCCTGGAAGACGGAGGTAATTCTTGCAGTCGGCCTGTGACGAATTCGCTGTTCGGAGTGTCGTGGTAGCTTTTAGCCTCAAATTGTTTGAATACTCGGTCAAGATCGTAGCGCCAGCCATTATCCTTATAGTCGTACCATATACACTGCTTTCGATGACAGGTGTCAAGCATCTCTCTCATATAGAAAGGATTGCCTGCAGTCTTCGACTGGATGATAGCAGCCAATGGTATGACATCATGCCTAGGTAGACAGAGCGTCGCAGAAACATATTGGATGACATCCTCTTCAGTCAAGGGGTTTAGGACCACTTTGGTAATACCAACCCCGGGAGCTTTTATATAATCTGTCCACTGTTAGCAGAGCCAAGTCAAAGGTCATATATGGGAGCGCAAACAGTTACCCTCTGGATCCATTTCTGGGGGTTCTAGAATACTCGCGATCTGCTCATGACGCATTTCCTCCGGCCTGTAGGTCACGATGATGACCATCTTCATTCTGGAAGAAACAATTTGAGTGATCAAATCCAGCGATTCATCATCTGCGAATTGAAGATCGTCTAAACAAAAGCAGATAAACTTGTGTTGTGTGAACACACGTAAAACATCAAGGAAGGTATTCATCAGTCGCACTGATTTTGTTGAAGAGCCTGCGCGCAAGAAGTCCTGGGCACTCTGGGCACCGAGTGCCATACTATATAAGTTGGAAGGCGAACTCGTGGGCGAGGAGTCGCGACGGCTATACTCAGCTCTAATGCTCTTGTTGTATGACTGAGATGGCTGGCTGCCATGGGTTGGTCTCGGAGGGGTAGTGGTCGGACCGAGCAAGAACTCAGGGAGGCCCAGAATTTTGTGAAGCATTGGCCAAGCCGGCTTGACGTATTGTTTGAGGAGCTGATGGAAGGGGGTATCGGTGTTGCTCTCAGAAAAGACTTGCTTGAAAAGACTGGAGAGTAATCTGAGGACTGGACCAAATGGTGTCTTCTTGGCCTGGTCGAACTTCGAGCTGGCAAAGTATCCCCTTCGGCGAGCCTCAACTTGCACGGATTGGACGAGACAGCTCTTCCCCAAGCCGGCAGAACCAGAGATACTCACAACCTCGCACCGCCCTTTCCTACGGAACTTTTGGGCATTGCGATGACTAGTCAAGCTTCCAACGCCATCAGAGCCTGATCGAGATCCGCCAACTTCTGAACTCATACTATCAATCATGCTCCTGGATTCTAAGGACAAGGCGTTGTTTTTCTCCCAGGGCTTGACATTCGCGTTGGATTGATTTGATCGACTAGACGATTCTTGGCTTTCCAGAGAATTGTGTAATGAATTGGTGACAGAGCGTATTTGGCTCGAATTGCTCTTGTATCTTCTGAGTTCTCCAGAGAGTGCGTTTGCTGTTAGCGGGATGGATCTTGCTTCGCCAGAGCTCGTGTTGTCTCCCTCACTCGATAGGTCTGTGACGATCGCCGAAGCCGCGTTAAAGCTTTCCAAGCGGCCTTCAGATAAGCTAACTCCAGATGAAATGCTAGACACATCTTGCATTTGAGCAATAACGTGCCGTTTGGCCACTTTATCAATGATCTTGACCACTTTGTCATGCTCCTCTGTCCTGCCCACCATGATGGGCCCTCCCATCACGAACGAATCTCGAACAGCGAGCGAGCATGGCAGCGAATCGACCCTCACCCAGGATGAAACGTACGAGCGGACGTCTATCGATCTAGTCGCCCGGATCTCACATCATGCCCTGCGAGAGGAGCGAGCATTTCATATTTGCAACTCGATAAAGTCGGTGGATCCGGATGGACATCATATCATCCGCCCCCTCGACCTTGTACGATTAACTGCTCAACCGGGAGACAAGGCACCGATCGTTGTCTGCATCTTCGAACACCCAGGGCCAAATTATCTTCCGAGGATCGTCGATCATGGGCCAGCGTGGTATAAAGCTCGTAAAGTCGGAGATAAGCTTGAGGCTGTCAGGTATGACTTCAAACCGGATGGACCAGTGCCCTTGCAGACCTTCCTCGACTTTGCTATCGGCGCCACTGAGTGTCTCGAAATCCTTCATCATGGCCAGCGAATTGTGCATGGCGAGATCCGAGCCGATGCCTTCCATATGAATCTGGAGACTGGAGAGGTGAAATTGATTAATTTTGGATCTGGTTTGCGGACATTCGAGCATGGCCTTACAAGCACAGGATGGTCTGCTCTGTCGAAGGAAATCGGGGCAAAGAACAAGCTGTCATACATGAGCCCCGAGCAGACAGGTCGTATGCCTGCCGAGCCAGATAGCCGCACCGATATATACTCCCTTGGGATTCTTTTCTGGACCATGCTCACGCAACAAGCTGCCTTTGACGGGGAGACGCCGATGGACATTATTCAGGGAGTCTTAGGTCGGCGGCTTCCATCGGTGTCTACAATCAGAATAGATGTCCCAATTGTTATTAGCAGGATCATCCAAAAGATGACCGCTAAAACGATTAATGACAGATACCACTCCGCTAGTGGCCTGCGGTATGATCTCATTGAGGTTCGAAGGCTTTTAGAAGGGGGGGAATCTGCTGCACTTAAAGCCTGGGAGATTGCAACAAAAGATGTCTCTTCATTTTTTATGCTTCCTTCCTGGTGGGATGAGTTGCGGCGTTCGAAAGGGTATTTCGAATGGACGGCTCCGCTGTTGCTGCCGCTGCTCGAGTGTTTGGCAGCAGTGTTCTTGTGCCCGTAGACTTGCCTGTTCCATGGTCAACATCCTCTATCGTGCTGCAGCGTGCTGCAGCTCTGCCTTACCAGTTACTGTAGCTTGAATGGTACGGGTCCTGTGATTCATCCCACGTATATCCAGCGATTTGTCGCAGTCTTTCGAAGAGTCTCGGGGGCGGATCCAGATTCTCGTCCGCCAGCGTGACAGAACCATCCATTATGCTCTCTTAGCATTCAGATCATCTCTTCCGTTGCAGACCTCCGTCGTGAGAATGCTCGTAGGGCTGGCTCTCGACTGACACGCTCGCATCAATCTCTGTCGCAGTCAGGTAATGGGGGCCCGGATCCACACAGTTGATAGGCCGGTTCTGTGATCGGTTGATGCACTGGATGGGGGGGTTTCGGCTGGTAAATCCCTGGCACACCCTTACAACCTGAGGTTCTGCTTGAGCTCGTTAAAGCTCGTCTGGCCGCTGGCGACTCGGCGCTGTTCCTGGTTACGTCATTAAAAGCGGCTCTGCTTTCTGTACTGAGTAAAGATGGTGATTCGAAGGACCTTGGAAGAGGGAAGAGGCACGTGTTTTACCGGGGCTCTTCTGGTACAGTTCCTGCTGGCAAGTAGCCTCGATGCTGCAGATTGTTAGGTATGGCGCTGTGTACCTTGGCACTAGGTAGGTAAGATAAGGTATGGTAGAGGTACCTTAGGGTATACCTTAGATGAGGAAGTGGATCATGTGACTTACTAAGTCTTAAGGACTTAGCGTATACTTAGTACTTGGACATAAATAACTTGGATACAGTGTACCTATACTTGGATATCTTAGGTCAACCCACCGATAAATCATACCGTTTGCCTACAATAAGAACCCTTTGGGTGTTGAACAAGAGTACAAAAATACTTATCCTGATCCTAAGCGGTCTGTACAATCTCCACGGAATAACAGTAACGCCCAATCACGCGGTCATAGGATTTGTCCTTGCATGAGATACCTATTAATACGTGAACGAGAGGTGTATATTATACTACATCAAGTGTCGACCTAGGTAGAGGATAATAGGTGTAGAGTGAGAGTCAAGTGCCGGGCCGGTGGGGTGGTGCTTGTGCCTTAGTGCGATACTGGGCTATTCTCAAGAGTACGCTGAGAGACATATGGCGTGGACAAAAAAGTTTACAGGCTCTCGTTCAATAGAATTCGAAGCCGTTGCCTTGCTGTTCAGCTTGCCTAGCGATTACTCCCGGGGTGGTTACTCTCGGAGGGTATGAATATGTCGACATTTACTGCGATCGTATCAGTGGGTAAGCCAAAGCCCAAGAGGTTAACCGATGTCCAACTCCAATTGGCGGCACTGGATGTCCCTCGATGGGTTATGGATTTATTAGCCTTCATTCGTTGATGAGTCGGGATAGATTGCCCAAAGCCTGGCAGTTCCTTCTGCTTTACTATTCTGCTTTTATTATTAATAATCATTGGGGAAAAGAATCGTCTCATTCACGCGGATTTGATACTAATCGATTTTAGGGACATGTATGAACACCACGCATGTATTAGCAACGCCTTCTATTCTCTATGCATCACTACCAAGCAAGAAGTTAAACCGACACCTGAGCCTCCTTGGGCCCACCATCCCTCTGTATCTAGCAGAAGAGAGATTGCAGAGGTGTATATCCTAGCAAAAGCAATGTAACTCGTATCCCCCGAATGCCAGCGGACGATTCAAGAGCGCTCAAATCCGCAACAGATGTGCTCTAACTTTGCGACAATAAACTCCTCCGATTTAGACTTTTGTCTAAAATACAACCGAAATGTTGTCTAAATTTAGTTGGTGCTCTTTGAGGTTTTTCTTGCGTGAGTGGTTGGCTGGCTCTTGGAAGGTGCTCGGTCGCGGGTTGGGAGCTCCGTAGTTCCAGCAGCCTTCTTGAAGATCTGGCTACCCTCGACAAGTCTCCTCTCCGTGTTCTTGCGTCCATTGACGAAATCAGGGTAGTTGAGAGTGAGCTCAACAGCGCCGTTCACAATGTTGTCCGCAGCTTCAACACCAAGCATGAAGGAATGGTCTTGGTTGCCTACTTCGTATCTCCAGCTGCCGAAACGTCCTCGCGAGTAGATGTCCTTGGCTTGGAGCTTGGGGAGGAGCTGGGTGAGGACGCCCTCACGCTCAAGGGACGGGGTTGGGTAACCATGGTCGAAACGGCGGTGGTATGTGGAGACAATTTCATCGGTGGGCTTGATCATTTCGGTGTTGATCAGACCTTGGATGGAGTCCCTGAGAATGTTCGCTTGGTCGACAGGCTTCATGGACGATTCAGAGACCTCCAACATGATGGACCAGTATGGACCTTCTTGAGGCTCGCTGGATGCAGGCTTGCTGCCATTGGCCAGGTATTTGGTTGGGAGTTTGACGGATTTGTCAGGTTGGTTGTATGGGGAGTAGTTAGAAAAGATCGTTGCTCTGTAGAATGGGCAGTCGTTCTCTGGGAAGTAGAGCTTCATAAATGTGAGCAATCCAGATCTCGCAACTTTAGAATCGACTTACCCAGCACTTGTCTCCAATGTTCTCCGGGCGCGCTCCTCGGATTCCGACACCGATGACGTGGGTGCTCGAGTAGAACAGGCCCTTGGTCAAAGATACAAGCTCCTGGTCTCCCATCTGTTCGGCAAGTTGGTCCACAGCCATTGTGGTGATCAACTTCTTGTAGCCGATCTTCTTGCCACTCTTCAAGGTGACAGTGTGGGCATCGGCATCGACCTTTGTGACAGCACCCTCCTTTCCGAAGAGCGTCTTCTCCTTGGGTAAGGTCTTGGCAACGGCGATCCAGATCCCACCAGTGCCATCACGAGCGGGGAAGCGGAAGGTAGCGTTAGGACCCCAGTTTCCTGCGACCTTGTTGAGAAGGACGTTCTTGACCACAGTCTTGACATCAGGTGCTGCGACACGCTCTCCGAGCCAAGCACATTGCATCTAGCAAGAAACCCAGTCAATCGCTATCTAATCCTCGTATATCTCCAGCACATACCTTTGTAGTCGGAACAGCCCAGACTTTGTAGTTGTATGGTCGCATGAACACATCAGCGAGTCCAACACCCATACTGCGGACAATCCACTCGTCAAAGTCTTTTGGCTTATCAGTGGCTGTGCGGGCCGCGAGAGCGGCGTCTATCAAGCCATCAATGCATTTGACCTGCTCTTCCTTTGGAAGCATAGAGACGTTGTTCTGCAGAGGGTAGGGGGCCCAGACGCCCTTTAGTCGGACATATGAGATACGTTGGTGGGTATACCAGTCGTCCTCGTTGGGCAGGGCTTCGTCAATGCAGTCGTCGAAGTACTTGTAGTGGGAAAAGATAACGTGGCCACCGACATCGTAGAGCTATGAGGATCAGCCGGCGCTGCTGGAGGGAGAATGGGAAACTGGACTTACGAAGCCTTCTGGAGTGACATCGGTAGAGGCAAGACCACCAGGCGTCTCGTTGGAATCAATAATCATCCACGAGGGACCATCCTAACGACAGATTATTAGTCTCCCCGCGCCAACAGCAACAGACAGTATTGTGCGAGACTCACGATTTGGTTCAGGCGCTTTGCGGCACCCAGACCAGTAGGTCCAGCTCCAATGACGAGGACGTCAACATTGCTGTGAGCAGAAGAATTGTCAGAATAGGGGGGGTTCTCTCGAGAAGGCAATCCGCAATTGGGATTCATACATATCTGCCATGTTGATTGCGAAGCTACTGTGCTGTGTATGGGATGTGTCTGGGAAGTGCAAGATGGCAAGGAGTGCGGGGGATTCCTGGATGACTCTAGGGATTGCGACAGAGGCAGGAGGCTTTTGTCAAGGTGCAGGACGTACAGGACCGAGTAATATGGAGAAAGAAGGGTCGCGCTGGCGATGGGGATAACGAGCGGATGTGGAGTCGTGGGTAGTGATGGTGGTTCTCGCAATCAAAAGGGCAAATGAATTCCTTCGGGCGAGCGAGGGGTTATAATTTGGGTGGCAGGGGGGTGTTCCCTGGGTAATTGGCCCTACCAGATGCCAAATGCTTCGCAACAGCTCCCAATTGCCTCAGTCCTGGGCCTAGCGGGAGGGAGCATTGCCCACCGCATTTTGCGGGTGGATTGCCCTCTGGGACTAGCGGCCCATGTGCTTAGCCATTGGGCCCGCCGCGTGTGGTTATTGGGCCAGCGCCGTCGCGGGTCGTGGAAAAGGGGGAAGGTTAAGATTGGGATGTCTCGCGCCAATAACCACCAACCATCGCTATCATTATTCCAGACGGGAACGCACCAAGAAGAATCATGACGGCAGCGGCAGAAATATAATTAACACCAGCGGCAAAAATAACTACAGCAACAAAAATAACTACAGCAATGCTTGGTTGAGGGCTAAGCACCGGGCTACAGTTGACAGTTGACAGTCCTCCTCCAAGATCTTGAAAGCCGCCGATTTCCACTTACTTACATACCTCAGGTACCTACTACCTACGGAGGACACCAAGTTCCCAACCCTCCATCAACCAGGTATTATTATTTCCCATCCACCGACCGACCGACCGGCCTCGACAGGCTTCGTTCGGGTACGCCTATACATCCCGAGCTCCAGTGCTCCACCCTCCCCGAAATCATTGAAATCCTTTTGCGCCTTGTAGATCTTGACAAACGCCTTCGTTGCTGCATCTGTCAGCCATGGCGGGCGAAGTGGCGATGGATGCGTGGGATTCGGCCTGCTTGGAGGAATGATCATCGGCCCATATCACCGATTGATTTCCTCATAATTTCCCAGCCTGGCCACGGGTAATAATGCTGCAATAATAACCTACGCTCGACAGCTCCTTGCAAGGTGAACGGTGCGCGTCCCCGGCTCTCCTTACGTGGTACTCGTCCACCGGGCCTTATCCCGTACCCGCAATACTACCGCATCTGCATTCGACGGGCCAGGTATCCCGTCGTACCAAGTCCCGTTCGCACAGGAGGACAAGTTACAACTGCTAGGCCGTCAAGATGAAACGGATCTGCACACCGTTAGTAGGACATCGGAGCAAGTAGTGCGACTGCTGGATCTCAGGGAGAAGTGTAGATCTCAAGGCTAGGAATCAAGCAATGGGTGGCCTCTGAGTAGTGCTCCCCACTCCCACGTCCGACCCTACCTGCGTGCTACGACGGGCTCCCGTCTCCATCTGTTAGGTACCGGAGGAGGCTCTCTGGGCCTCTGCGGGCCTCTGGCAGACTACTACTACTACTGGCAGCGACTGGGCCATGGAAGAAGTCTCGAGGGACTGAGAGTCAGGGCCGTGGAGAATCGGAAATCGCGATTGATTGATTGATTTGCTTCTTTTGCCTTGAGGGCCCCTATAGGCCATTTATTGTATGCCCCTATTATTACCGCCGCTATGCGTTCCATCAAGTAGGTATGCCGTGGCTCCGGGATCCCTCTGCTTCCCTACCTTAGGTAGGTATGGCAAGGCATGTATGATGATCACTTTGGAAGAGGGCTATGTACAGTACTTATAATTGTTCCGGGGCAAGATCAAGGGCATAAGAGCACATGCCATACATAAGATACATAAGATACATATCACATATCATTAATCAAGGCAAGGCAAGGCAAGGCAAACAACGGTCAACGGTAAACCTGCCCTCGCAACGTTCAGCTGTGCACAACTCCTTTTTTTATCCTTCGCGCCGCCCTTAGGACAAGGACAGTCCAGTGGGCCTCCCCCGGGGCTTGATTGCGTGTTAAGGGCGCTAGGCCTCATACGCGTAAGTCCCAACTCTAAGCGCACCCCGTCGTGCCATTGGCCAGTTTGCCTTGTTTCGGCCACACCAGCTGTGACCATCATTCCCTTTAACCTACCTCACCTTCGCCTTTTACCTTACTTGTTCAGCCCCCCCCTCGAACCCTGATCTCCTCTCCTTCTCCTCCTCACTCTTTTCTTCTCTCGCTCCTCCTCTCCTCTCCTCTCCTCCAAACTATCTCACTTTCTTCTCTCTTTGCGTCCTTCTTCACCCCCCCCCCCGTTGCTGTTGCTGTTGTTGATCCCGTCCGCGGACCTCCAACAACAAATTCGGCCGGCTCCTTCAACCACTACACTCGTTCATCGTTCGGTTGTCTGACCACTTGTCCTGTTGACGTCTGCGCCCCTTTGAGATCGCGACCGCCCAATTCTCTCCTCACCCGAATAGCAACACATCGCAATCGCAACAATGGCTGAAGATAAGGTTCGCGTGTCGGGGGACCTGGCAAGGCCTTCTGGCGCGCCTGTCCTGCCAACCGTCAATCCTGACGCAGAGAAGAGAGCACCTTCAAAAGAGGCTGGAATACCTGCTGCCTTCTACGTCATGTAAGTAAAGAGCGCGCGCCATGTCTCACAACGCGACCCAACATCGTCAGAACATCAGCTTATCGTGACCGCGCAGTTTCTGGATCTCCCTTAGCGGAGGTGTTATTCTCTTTAACAAGTGGATCTTGTCTACCCTTGGTTTTCGTATGTCTACACGTCTACAGCCTATAGACTCTTGTTAATGTCCACCAGATTACCCTATCCTCCTGACAGCATGGCATCTCATCTTCTCTACCATCATGACGCAGATCTTGGCACGCACGACCACCCTCCTTGACGGCCGAAAGAAGATCAAGATGACTGGTCGCGTCTACCTTAGAGCTATCGTCCCTATTGGTGTTGCATTCAGCCTAAGTTTGATGTGCGGTAACCTGACATACCTGTATCTGAGTGTCTCGTTCATCCAAATGCTCAAGGTATATTGCCTATCCCTATCATCCCACTTGTATTCGCTAACCCCGATAGGCCACTACCCCAGTCGCGGTCCTCCTTACCAGTTGGATGCTCAGGGTCGAGGAGGTCAACTTCATGAAACTCTTCAATGTCTCCTTCATCGTTCTCGGTGTTGTTATTGCATCTTTCGGCGAGATCGACTTCGTGCTGATCGGTTTCTTGTACCAAATCGGAGGCATTATGTTCGAGGCTATCAGAATCAACTTGGTCCAAACCCTGTTGAACGGCGCTGAGTACAAGATGGACCCTCTTGTATCTCTGTACTACTTTGCCCCTGTCTGTGCGGTTATGAACACGATTGTGGCCATGTTCTGGGAGATCCCACAGGTCACTATGTCGGAGGTTTATGCAGTCGGCATCTGGACCTTTGTTGCAAACGCAGCCTGTGCCTTCATGCTGAACGTCGCAGTGGTCTTCTTGGTAATTCTTTGTCCCCCCTGATGATATTTGCGGAGTACTAACCATGGCTTTCAGATCGGCAAAACCTCTGGTCTCGTCCTCACACTCTGCGGTGTCCTTAAGGATATTCTTCTCGTCATTGCCTCTGTCCTCATCTGGGGTACTATGATCAGCCGTCTTCAAATGTTCGGATACACAATCGCTCTCCTTGGTATGCTCTGGTTCAAGTTCGGAAAGGAGAAGGTAAAGGAGTTCTTGGCGAATGGAAACCGCGCATGGGCTGAATTGGGTGCCAACCGTCCGGTTCTTCGAAAAATCATCGTGCTCGCACTGGTCCTTGTCACGGCCTTTGTGCTGCTTGGCGGCTTAGCCCCAACCTATGCTCCTGCCTACGACCCCAAGGAATACATCAACGCTGCGAAGAGCGCCGTGAGCGGCGTTTAAACACTTTTCGCGCCTCGCAGAAGCTCCTTAGCCTCTGCGATGGAAGGTTGGCTTGGAGATATTAATTGTAATCCTGAATTCCTGGCCCTCCAGAAATAGTCAGGTTGGATGATGCGGATGGGCTATTTGGCTCCTCCATACGATTCGCGTACATAATTTGACCTTCGAAACTTTGTTTGATTCATTCATTCATGTGTCATTTTCTTTTACTGGCATTTGATTTGCGGCATTCCAGGTGCGCTTCATGTGTTGGGCTTGAAGTTGGGGAACTTGGGCCTTATTATAGATGGGCGGGAGTTTTTCTGCTTGGGTGTACAGTAGGGCGTCGGATGACGAGCTGAATGAATGCCTGCTTGTGCTGGGATACAGGCAGAATAGAAAGCGGAAATAGAAAAGCATTTCAAAACTTGATTTTCATGATGTGAGGGTGCATGTGGTGGGAGAATTCGTTGTATATTCTGTTTGTGTGGAACCGTGCTTCATTCTAGATTTGAAGTATCCCGTTTTGCCTTGCAGTACCTACGGTATCTGCTACAGCTCTTTTGTTATACCTCTATCTATTCAGATAGCAAAATACCTAGCACATACGACCACAGACTGAAGAAAATAGGGCATCCCGTCCGCTCTGCCATACTCAAGCTTCAGATCGGCGGATTAGTAGTTGGGTGGGTGACCACCAGCGAATACCCGCTGTTGTATGTTATTTTGCCTTTCTTGTGCCTCTCTTTCTTTTTGTGCCATTTTACTCTTGCCTGCCTCGATGCTATCCTGAGCTGTAGCGAATATCTTTCTTCTGTTTCATTTCATATTTTTGTTTTGGTTTGTGTATACGTTTCTTTTCCATCCCGCCTTTTATTTTCCATCCTAGGGTCTGTTTTCCTGCTCATATATCTATTCAGATAGAACAGAAGCTGGTACATACGACCACAGACTAAGGAGAACTGGGCATCCCGTCCGCTCTGCCATACATAAGCCTTAGATCGGTAGATTAGTAGTTGGGTGGGTGACCACCAGCGAATACCTACTGTTGTATGTTTTTTTGTTTCCCTGCTTTTGCCTCTGTGTGTTAGTTAGGGTTATAAGGAAGGTAGGTACCTCATTGTTTTTGAATACTAAGTGTTGTGGATGTGAGGATGGCATGTCGAAGCGGGGGGGTCCAGAATATTTTTTTTGGACACAGGGTGCTATCCAATTCGTAGAGCTGCTTTCTCTCTCTATTAACGAGAGATTTAACATGAGAAGACATCTATCCATCCATTCCTCCACGAGCCTCTACCTAAAGAAGAGAACCGGAGACGTGGGTAGGTACATACAGCATGCAGTAGAAGAGTGACCAAAAGCAAATAGGGAACTTGATATCTTAGAAACCTGAGAGACGCGAGCGAACCCTTTGGTTTGAGGTTGGTTGTACAGGTAATAAGAAGAAGCACTTTCTACCCTACTCCCCCCCCCCCCAACAAAACCAAAAAAAGACGAATTAATTCACCATCGTAGATTCTTAAGATTCTTAGCCAACTGACTTTATTTACTTCCATCCCATATCCGTTATCTTCTTTAAGAAAAAAGATCTCTTAATTAATCTCCCTTTCCCTGCCTGCTTACCTTAGTTATCCTTACGTTCGAGATTTTCTGTGACTGAAGGGAGAGAAGGAAGGAAGGAAATATATATCATCTGCATTTTTTCCCGAAGCGTGATGATCTTTCTACATACGCCCTTCTTGTACCAACTTTAACACACCTGGGAATACTACCTTACTCAATCACCTATATGATAGAGCAAAGCTCGATGAGAACTGAAAGTGTGTATGTTGGAAATGTGATTTTTGTATATAGGATCTACGACAATGCGTGCATGTACTATGGAGTATTATTCGCCAAACCCAACAACCTGACCAAACCCAAGCAAGCAGGCAAGTAAGCAAGCAAGCAAGTAGACAAAAATATGCGAGCTTCAATCCAAATCAGACCCCATCCATTTGTCCCCTTTGCCCCAAGTCCCAGACCCCGCCCCAGCCTCGTCGTAAACCATGCATGGTATTATCTTAAGTAAGTTCATCAATTCTCGTTTCTTCGATCCCTGATCTCGCACCCTGCGTCTCGGGAACTTTGGATTTCTTGATGGTTATGTTCATATGTCTTAGAGTAATGTTGCGTGTGGGGTATGTCCGTGGGGGAGATCAAGCAACGATACTCCTAGCCACGCCACTGCCCCACCGGAACTTTCGCAGGCTTCCAGAGCCACCCCGAGCGACCTCCCTCCCGCAGCTCGTCGAATCCAAGACCGCCGACCCGTTCAGGCCGCTCAGGGCTTCCTGCCGGCCCACCTCGCGCCCGATCACGTACCCGGCGCCAAAGCCCACCACGCTGACCAGCACGACGACGCCAGCACTCACCACCCAGGTCAGGAGCGTGGGGGAGATCAACGCATCGTCCACTAGCTGAACTTTCTTCTTCTTCTTCACCTGGCCCTTCTCCCCCGCCGGCTTCGAGGCTGATGCTTTCCGCTTGTTCATGTCTAAGGCTACGGCTTCTTGGGAGGAGATCGAGGGGCTCGAGCGAGCGCGGGTGCTGGGGCTGAGGGGCCGGGAGGAGTTGGCGGCGGTGGGCATTAGTTCGGATTCGGGCACAAAGCGGAGGGACATGGGCTCGTTGCTGCCGGGAGCGGTGGTTGCTTGGTTACGTTTGGGGAGACCTCTCGCGGCCGCGGCGCCGATGGAGAGGAGAGTAGAGAGAGAAGCACGAAGTGCGGCGTCGTGATCTGCTTGGTTGTAGCTGGAATGTTGAGTTCGTGACGCAGATCGGTTCGGATACGTAGCCCTCGAGGGACTGCGCTGCGAGGAACGGGGGAAATAGGAGCCTGGCACAGAGGGCGGGTGGGAGAAGGCATTGGGTTGTGGAGTGAAGACCGGCTCTTGAGCAACTCCTGCATCGGTTCGTCTCCCAAGAGCGGTGGCATTCTCATCTTCATCCTCTTCGTCGGAGGAACCTGCATCATATTCTTGCCGGGCGGCGTGGAGGTGGGTAGAATCATTCGAACTGCTCAACACATGGTCGGACTCGCTCTCGCTCTCTTCGTATTCCTCCTGGCTGCTTGTCCCCGCGTGTCTCGTCTCCAAAGCCATGTGTGACATCCCAGGGCCTCGTCTTCGCCGGCGGGGATCGACGTTGTGCTGGACTCGTAGTCCTGTAGTTACGATTTCATCGCCGATAGAGGAGAGGGAGGAGGAGGATGGTTGAGAGGAGATCTCGACCCAGGATTCTGAGGGTGTTAGAGAAGAAGTGTTGGGGAGAATTTGACAAGAGCGCGACTTACCCTCATTTCGCAAACGTTGCGGGATGCCAACCGAGCGTGCCATAGATTCTGTGGTGCGCGGACTCTGGCTACTCTGAGAGTTGTTGTTGTTGCTGTTGTGATGGTGGTGGTGTTGCGAGGCCATGATAGCAGCGGGGTCGAGCGGTGAGATCCTTATCAAGAGCCTCGGTTTCTTCCGAGGGGTTGGGATAAGGAGGAGGAGGAGGAGGAGGAGAAGGAGAAGGAGAAGGAGAAGGAGAAGGAAGTGAGGCAATTATTTCGTATTGTAGGCACAGTAGAGGAGATAGCTCGATAGACCGCTCCTTGGAGAGAGAGGCCTAGGTGCCGTGGTTCGGAGACTCAGGCTCAGACTCGAGGGCTGGGATTGTGGGAAGCGTCAGGCAATGAACTGATATGATAAGTACGTTGGGCTGTACAGAGTAAAGCCAAGCGTAAGTCGCAGCACGCACGCACTGATCGTCACGACGAGTGCAACGCGATGGTGGGGCAGCGCAGTGGGGATGGAACGAGCGAGGAGCGATGGAATCTAAGTGGATGTCAAGGACGGTGCCTCGTTGATTTTCCGGCTGTTGAAGGTTGCGAGGGGGCCGGTAGAGAATGGAGTTGAGGAGTGAAGAGTTGGGTTGGGTTGAAGAGGTTGAAGGGGCTTGAAAGGCTTGAAGGGTCAAAGTCAAAGTCAAAGTCTGTCTCACTCATCATTCCTCGTGCCGCGGATGGTCTGGACGCTGGAATCTACCTAGGACGCGACAGTAGAGCGCGCAAGATCGAGGGGGATTTCCAAGGATTGTCAAGCACATGTACTTGTACATTATGGTCCATATTGTCCATCATACATACTTCTCACCCACCAAGTGCCGACGGTTATCAGCCCCGGCTCTTGAAGGATGATCAGCATCTACATGCTTGGGTTGACTTGATATTGTATTTACTACATACTACACAAGTAACTGGATTCGCCCCCCAAAGTGAACAAGCAAACAAGCAAGCAAGCGCACAATGGTTAGTTACCTGTTGATTAGTAGTAGCGCAGCCCATGGCGTGCTATCAACTTAACAGTTAAACAGGGTCTCGTGTGCCCTGGTCATTCCACTCCTCTCCGCGTATCCCGCTATGGGATGATGGTGGCTGCCACCACAACATGATTGGCGAAACATCCTTTGATCATTCCCCCCCTTTTCAACAAATGCCCTGATTCAGCCCGGGAGCTGCGAAGCCGCCAGGTCTATTGGATCACGTGTGGCAATAAAAGAGGAGCTGCCATCTTTCGTCATGCTCGAATACTCGACGCAGCTCTTCCTCCCCGGCCTCCTTCGTTCGCCCCAGGTTGGCCTGGGGTTTTGGGATCTGCGCTCGTGTGAGGACCTGTCTTGTCTTCCTTTTAGTGAGAAGGCCGGTCCCGCAGTCTCGGCGCGACAGTTCGGGGCAGTTCACAATCACGTCCATTTTGCATATTCGGATTTTAGGTTTGGTATTCCATTATGAGATGATTTGCAAATAGCAAGAATAACTGCAAGAATAACTGCAAGGGATACTCACCATATGCTACAGGTCCGGCGGCGTATTGGCGGTGAGACTATATCACTCGCACGCTATATCCAGCGCGGTGAAAAGGAAATAAACAAGAACTTTTGTATGCCATGCCCTCGGGAAGCCCACATGAAGCTCGATCCACTCCAAGATATCCCATCCAGAAGAATGAGATATAAGAAGGTTCATCTCGACTTCGTAGTATGTCAAAGCCCACTGGTGATCTCCAAACGCCCACAATGCAAAGCGTCATATCAAAAAGTAGCCCCCATGATGGAGACGGCTAGAAGCCCAGCCACAAGCCCACAGCCCACATGTGTTGTCAAGCCCACAGGAAAATTGATCTCAAAGCCCACAAACTCCATAAGGAGTCGAAGTCAAGAGCCCACAACCCACTAAGCCATCTTCCCACAGTGTGTGTATCAAGCCTCAAGAATGAGGCTTTGTGTGCGGCAGGCATGCGTCCTCGGCATTGCCATCAGCGACTTATTCGAAAGTCTGCTTCTTGCCTTGGAAATCTCCAAAGCCCCCACGGTTGGTGCTGCCTCCACGGCCACCACGACCACCTCCGCGACCTCCACGTCCTCGGTCATTGAATCCGCCACGTCCACCACGGCCTCCTCGTCCACGGTCATTAAAGCCTCCACGTCCGCCACGGCCTCCGCGTCCACCACCGCTGTTATCACGGGGTGTAGCGTAGTCGAGTCTGACAGTCCGGCCACCAATCTCAGCACCAAGCATGGCATCGTATGCGGCCTTAGCATCGTCAACGGAGGCAAAGGTAATGTAACCAAAGCCCTTGGGGTTACCAGTCTCCCTGCAAGGCTGTTAGTATGCGAGGAATGAGATGGAATGTAATGTTGAAAGTGCTTACTGGTCAGTTGGGAGTCTAATGTTCAAGACGCTAGCATGGGCGCCAAATGCCTCGCCAACCATGTTCTCGTCAGCCTCGAAGGCAAGGTTGCCAACAAAGAGAGTATCAGAAGGTGGGTTGTTGGAGTCACCGAACTGCTTCGCACGGTTGTTGGCACGTTCCTTTGGTGCGGCGTTGTCACGGGGAGTAGCAAAGTCGATGTTGGGGACACGGCCATCAATCTCACTCTCCTTCTTGGCGGCAAGAGCCTTAGCTGCATCAGCAGCGTTGGCAAACTCAACATATCCGAAACCCTTGGAGCGGCCGGACTCCCTGTCAGTCACGACACGAGCGCCGGTAAGCTCACCGAACTCCTCGAACTCGCGGTACAGCCACTCGTCATCAACGTTCCAGCTCAAGTTACCGACAAACAGATTCTTAACACCTTCGCCCTCGCCGTTGGTCTCGACCTTGGCCTTCTTGGTGGGAGCTTCGGGCTCTGCGTCGGCCTTGCGCTTCTTGGACGGCTCTTCGGCTTTCTCCTCGCTATCGCTGTCACTGCTGGAGTCACTCTCGGAGTCGCTACCCTCGCTGCTATCGTCATCCTTGGATGCCTCAGCAGCCTTCTCGTCCGCGCTAGAAGAGTCGGAGTCGGAGTCGGAGTCAGAGTCTTCCTCATCATCGGATTCCTTCTATATATAGGTCAGCAGTGAACCAGGACGCAATGAAGGAGTTACTTACAGTGGCCTTAGCAGCTGCCTTAGCAGCACCGTTCACCTTCTTGGCAGGAGCAGCTTCTTCTTCGCTCTCTGAGTCGCTGTCGGAGGAGTCGGAGTCGGAGTCAGACGCAGGTGCGGGCTTTTTAGAATCAGCATCTTCCATCTCTTCATCACTGTCACTCTCGCTCTCGCTTTCGCTTTCGCTCTCGCTGGAGGACGAGCTTTCGCTCGAGGATTCAGAGGTATCTACCTCTTTCTTGGCGGCGCCGTTGGTCTTGCCATTGGCCTTTGCATCGGCCTTTCCGTTGGCAGGCTTTGTAACCTTAACCTCGGTCTCAGATGAAGAGTCGGATCCAGATTCGCTCTCGCTGGATTCCGAGTCGGATGAAGGAGTAGGGGCCTTCTTGACAGGCTTGCTCTTCGCGCTGACCTTGGAGGCAGTCTCCTTGGCGATCGCCTTGGACTTGGCATTGGGAGTCTGAGAAGGTTTAGTCACCGACGCGTTTTTGACAGCTGAGAGAGATTTGACCTCAGACTTGGATTTGCTTCCAGTCTTGGGTTCCTTGGTCTTTCCCATTTTGATTATGTGAATGTATGTGCAGGGTAGGAGAGATGTAAAACAATGGATTGAGTTCGAAAGGACTTTTCGAAAGTAAAGTGCGAAGTGTGAAAGGACGAAGAAAGGTCGAAGGTGGTTGGGAGGCGGATGCAAATAAATACTGGAGGCGGTGGGAGATTTTTTCTTATCTTGATTTTTTTCTGGCGCTAAATCATAACTTAGCGTTGCGCTAACGTCGCTACCCGCGCAAAGTTCAACGCGCTGTCTATTGTTGCCTTGTGGACTGAGGCAGGAAATATGAGCCTCAGCGAACCTCACGAAACGTGACCTGGACTTCCGGAGCTTCACTCAATTGCCTCTTGGTTGTGAATCCAGCGTCCATCTTTGTCACGACCACCAATTGATTCCCTCAATCATCCAGCTTATTGAGAGCACGATTGCCATTCATCGCCATGGCACCCACTCCTGAATCCGAAGCTTTCCTGGCCAAGAAACCCCAAGTTCCTCCTACGTTCGACGGAGTTGACTACGATGATACACCAAGACTGAAGGCCGCGCAGGATGCCATCATAAGAGAGCAATGGGTTAGGAGCATGATGGCGCGATTGGTTAGAGACGAGCTCGGGAAGTGCTATTATAAGGAAGGTGTCAACCATTTGGAGAAGTGCGGAGCATTGCGAGGTAAGCTTCCGAGGACATCCCCTTTGCGCTCTTTGGGCAGTTTTTCGTATTATACATCATGAGTGTTGTTTCATTGGGCCATAAATTGCACGGAACGGCGCTGATATAGCCATCTACAGAACGATACTTTGAGCTCTTGAAGGAATCGAAGGTTCGCGGATACTTGTTCGAGCAACAAAATTACATCTCGAAAGAATAGAAGGAACTCAGACGAGCCGAAAGTGATCCATGGGATGCCTAGGGATAATTTCTGGAATTTCTTGTTTGAAGCTGGTAGCAGGTACTGGTGGCATGTCCGGATGGAGGGGGATGCCCGGCTCTGCGGTCAACACATCCAGGAGCCAACTTACTGGATTCAAAATGGAATCACTTCTTCTATTGTAAATAGTAAACGTGTACAAAGCAGTTATGGCCCAACTTCCGCCCTGGTGAAATTTGTAACAGCCCCGGGACCCGTTCGACGATACTGTACCTTAGGTAGGTAGATTCTGATACCAATTTCGTCATTGGCACGTCTCGGCCCCCAGAATACCTCGAAAAAGTTCCCAGCTGCGAAGCAACGTCCTCTCATCCAGACGGTCCAAAGCACTCCTTACACCACAGTCATGATCTGCCGGCAGTGCCTCCGTCGAGCATCCGCTCTACGCGTTCAATACAAACCCCTCCGCTTCATCTCCTCGACGCCCACTCCCAGTTCCGCAGCCGCCGCGACATCAACCGGTGTCGCACAGCCCTTCTCCAACCCACTCGAGCCCTCAGGGACAACCCAACGACCCAAAGCACGCTCCACACCACTCCCAGTCTCCTCTGTGCCTGCTGGGACACCGCTCAAAGGCCTCAACTATATAAAAGGCCGTGATGACCCAGTGGCCCTCGAAGAACACGAGTACCCGGAATGGTTGTGGACTTGTCTGGATCAGAAGAAGGCCGTGGACGACTTAGACGACTCTGCTGGTGATGAATTCTGTATGCATACCCCCGCTCTCTTCTTCGCCCTCACTTTCGCCCCCTCCCTTCCTGCTTGACTCCTCTTCCTATTTCATGTTTTATGATCCCTATTGCTAATACCTCCCAGCGAAATCGAAAAAGCTCCGCCGTAAAGCAGCAAAGCGCCAACGGAAGTTAGAAGAAAAATTGCGTCTATCCGGCGAGGTTATAGAAGAAAAGATTCCGGTCACGAGACAGAGTATTGATCTGCCAGCTAATGAGACGGGGACAGTGGAAGGGGCCATGGAGGCCGGGCGTGCTAGGGAAGAGTTGAGAATTAATATGAGAAAGGAACGTAGGAGCAGCATCAAGGAGAAGAACTTCTTGAAGAGTATGTGATAAGGGTTATGAGGGGTCGGGAAGAGGAAATGAGAATGGAGTGGGGAGAATTCATATATCACTGTATATTGTATGTAAAATTGGGGAACATGTGTATTATATGACTGCTCTGCAAGTAAAGCTTGTGTCCTGCAGCCACTCTAAGCAATTTAGCCATTACTATATTCCGATATGTCTCCGGCCGTATCTGAACCTATAGCTATTGTTGTCCCTTTGGGATCGAGGCCAGCCAGATTCTTGATTCCGTTAGGAAGACCCAGGTCTTCTGATGTCAAGCCATCCACTCAATCATCCTCAGCCTCTCCGATAGAAGATTTCTTCAACTGAAGCTCCGCCTTGAGTTTTCTGATATTGTCTTCCAACCGTTTCCTCAAAATCGGGTTCACCTGCTGAGCATGCTGAGCCTGCACACTAACAATCTGTCTCTCCAGGTCGGCAATATCCTCCTTCGTACCCTGGAGCTGAGCCAGGCGTGCCCTTTCATTCTCGTCCACCTCCACAACACCACCATCGTCATCTTCGTCTTTATCCCCTTCCAAAGACTCGTCTCCGCTATCTTCGTCATCTTCTTCCTCCACGGCCGCCGGCGTCTCGATTTGCATGGATGGTGTCGCTCCAGCTGTAGAGAAGGCTTCCTCGTCGAAAGCTTTCTCCAGGTCCGCCTCAAGATCAGCATCCAAGTCATCATCCATCGCTGCCGCACCAGCTCCGTTGGTATGGTGCATAGTGCTAAAGTAGTTATGATCATCCACCTCTCCCTCCGCGTCTTCGTCTTCGTCATATTCTTCTCCATAGCCATCTTCACTGCCATCTTCACTAAACGTTCCGTCTTCCCTTTGATCAGGATCAATCATCTCGAACCTTGTAGACTGCGCTTGTGCATCGGCCTGTAGTAACTTCTCGACAGCTTCCTCCACAGCCTCAATCGCAGTCCTGCTGATCCTCTTTCGAAAACGGCGTTTGCGCGCAAAGTACATCGGCGGTGTGAGACCATGAGGATATTGAAATGTCTCTGGGTCGATGATCTTGGGTAGTGGAATGGTCTTTGCTTCCTCTTCCTTTTTGATAGGTGCAAATACCCACAGCATCTGACAGATATCGGCACTTTTCCACCAGCCTCTCTTGTCCCAACTCTTCATGCCCTCAATGATACACGGTAGATCAACAAGCGTAGCTGCGTATGGATGGCCACGAACTGTGACTGCTGCTCGTCTACCTTCTGAGTGGAAGAATTTCATGTGAAAGTCCGCTCCGCCTAATTGTTTCGGGATGCCTATCTTCTTTTCCGCGATCATCCTCTGCATATACTCGCAGTCCTCGCCTGGATACATTCGTAAAATGAATTCCTCCTCGATAGCTGGATCAATCTCGCGATCGCTAGCTTCCGAATCATACCCCTCTCCCAGCGCCCTCTTAGGAGGTTTGCCCTTGACCTTTGCCTTGAGGACGACGGGTGTAGTAGGGGTCTTGGCTCCAAGTCCCAATTGTATTTTGATCTTCTTTGATGGCGGCGGCTGCACATTTATGGTAGATCCCTCTTCTTCTTCATCGCTTTCTTCTTTGAAACGTTTTCTACTTTCGAGGATCTTGGCACTGGGTTTCGTAGCTCTCCCTGCCTTCGTTTTCTTGGGTTTGGCAGCATCGTCGACGGGAGCTGGAGTAGGAGGATTTGAGTTGTTGGTGATCTTGAGCTTCGGTCTGCTACCTCCGGGTGTTGGCGCAGATGCCCCAAAGGCTTTGGCAGAGGCTGGAGGTGCGCTGGAAGAGGGCAGAGGTGTGTTGGCAGCGGGGGCTCGCTGGACGTTGCTGGTATTCAACTTCAACTTGATGCCACTCATGTTTGCAGAGGCGCGATAGTTGCACACATGGATAGGTGCGATTGGTAACAGAGGACTGGCAGTACAGAGGTATCGCTGGTTAGAGATATCGCTCTGTGTTTATCAATCCAAGAGGTGTCGAAGAGTCGAAGTGTCGGAGTGCGAAGTGTGTGAGGGTTCCTGGTAGTAGAGCCGCGGCGGGAGGCTCTTGATATCGCCCCAGTAAATGCGGTCGGGTTAGCGCGAGAGGCCAGTAGTGCTTTCACCTATTCGGTACGATTCACTTCGCCCTTGGAGATGACAGTCCTGGTTTTCACGCAGCAATATCTTCGCGCCTTTGTTTTGTTCTGGCCATGAAGTCTTCTACCTACATAACACCTTGACCTTGAGTTGTCTGCCGCCCTCAGACAAGCAAAATGACGACTCCACAAGCTCTTCATCACTCCCTCCTACGTCCATGTGTTCTCCATATCCTACGAGCAGCAGGCTATCATTCAACACGTCCCTCCGTACTAGACGCCTTCACAGATCTCGCTGCACGGTACATGTATGCGCTTGCTCAATCTACTGCCAGCCATGCAGCAATCAATCACACTGGGCTGGAGATCACGATCCAAGATGTCAGAATGGCCATGCAAGACTGCGCTCTTCTGGTGCCAGAAAAGGTTTTAGAGGACCAGGAGTTTGACGGCGAAGAGGATACTAGAGGCGTAGACGCTTTTTTGGCATGGGCTACGGGGAAGGCAAATCGTGAGATCCGAAGGGTTGCGCTGGAGGGTGGAGATGGAGCAAAGGAGGATTACTTGACTGGTTTGTCTCCTCACCGCAATCGCGTCCTTCTTCTAATACTTTGCAGTTCTCAAGAAGAAGCATAGCGCCACAGATGAAGATTCGAGATATACCGGAACGATCTTGGGGAAGCCTGCCGAACCTCGAACAATCAAAGTTGAAGGTGGAGAAATCAGCAGTGTGCAGGAATGGGCAAAGAGGTTGAAGACGTCTTCGAATCCCACACCCGATATATCATCACGCCGACAATCATCCGCTTTGAGCTCCTTGGGAGAATCTCCCATAGAGGAAATGGAATTTTAGTTGGCGCATATTTCATCGAGAAGCATTGCGACGGCGTTGGATGGATGGATGGGTTCTGTACATATCATGCAAACACCGCAGCCTCTGCGACCATCAGCGCGCAGGATAGGCAGGTATATATACCTAACTAGTAGGGTATTCAAACTTTGACTCTCCATGTTGTCTTGCGCACGCTCAAACCGCAATTCCTCCTTCTGCCCTCCCAGCACTTCCATCAGCATTCGCGCCGCTACATACTCTCGTCAAGCGATCCGGCGTTCTTCTTGTCAGACTGCGCATCCGGGTTGAACCCCGCGTACCTGTTCTCCTTCCAACTCATTCCTGTATTAATCTGCTGTTCAACGTTCGATTCTGACAATAGTTAACAGCAAACCCCCCACCGAACCTGTGACGTAAAGGGGCGCTTCTAGAACCACCCCAGAGCCGGCTAACCCGACCCTCAGCCTCGCGTCGCCAAGGCTTGCTTTACTGCTCCATACACCTCTTGTCTACCAACATGTTTTGCGAACAGAGCCAAGTGGTTTCACCCGGCGTACAGTCCAAAGTCCAATCGTAGCTGAACCATCCAACTGGCACTCACCTACCACGGCCACGATCACAGTCTGATCGAGCTTCGCCATCATGCCTTTTCCATTGACACTTCCAACCACCTCGTCCTTCTCGTTCTCTTCGCACTTCAGCAGTGATTCACATCCATCCCTTCCATTATCCGCCAGTACGTATCGTGGGGTCCTGCGTGATGCATTGAAGGAATACAAGCGTCTCTCACCATCTGAACAATCATCGAAACTCTCGGCCATACTCCTCAGCCTAAATAACTATATCCCATATCTCTTGGCGGTTGATGCTGGGCTGAGCAGTCAGCAAGTTGCTGGAGATGAGGTAGATGTTGTTCTGAAATCAACGCCACTGCTGGAATGGAGGCCTACCCTCTCAGACACTGGTATACCTGGACGTGAGGCTCCACGGCTGAAAGTCCAATCAATCGAATATGAAATCTATTTTGTTCTATCGACACTCGCATATACACATACTCTGCTCTCACGTGCATCTCTACATCCCCTATACTCGGCCGCATCCGCATCACCCAGCACAGAGCAGCGCACGAGTTACATCACTACAGCTTCGAAAAACCTTCTTTTGGCAGCATCGATCCATGATTATCTCGCGACTCGCTCGGATCAAGTATCCTCAGAACCACCTTGTATTGACATCACAAAATCAACATTTAGAGCTCTTGCGTCTCTTGCACTGGCTGAAGCCACTCTGCTTGCTGTACTGAAGGATGATCCTTACCCGGCTGCTGTTGCACAGGACCGAAATCAGAATGATAAGGAATGGATGATTAAGGCACCCGAGATTCCCAAAGTCAAAGCACATCTCTTCGCTCGTCTATGTCTTGCAGCAGCCGAGCATGCAGCAAAAGCAAAGTCGTTGCTGGGCGCCAAGGGTCAAGGCAAAATAAACCCGGAGCTGTTGAGATATGTGGACGATCTGCGAAGGACTGGCAGAGGAAAGGCCTGTAGATTTCTTGGCATTGATGCAGAACTAGGTGGTCAGACTGGGGCGGGAATCGCGTGGTTGCGAGCTGGAAAGCACGAACTCGGACTTTCGTCGAAAGATGACGGAGGTAAGAAAGGGCTAAGCCTTGGGAGGCTCAAAAAAGAATGGACGGAGAGAAGGGAGGATAGGAAGATTGAGAAGGGTGCGGCTTGGGGGTCTGATGCGGGAAGGTTGGAAGAAGGGAGAGTATTGGATATGCTGGATGCCAAGTGGACCAAGATGAATGATACTGTATGTTCTTGTCCTTCTCAATTGAGCCCCTACTGACAAAGAATGCAGGTCAACACGCAATCTATTCCACCAATTGGACCGCTGATGGCCACAATGCCCTCGGGACGCGAAATCCATTCATTGAAGCCTTTCATACCACCAACTCTCGACTCACAGATACTGGAAAGTATGCGTGCACCGCCAGATCGGGCGGATGATTATGGAAGCGATGAAAGCTCTGATGACGATAAAGAAGATCGAGCTCCCGCTGGAGCTTTCCCAGGCACTAAAGCTGATTATTCAGGTAGTGGAAATTACTATTGATATATTCACTCATTGATAGTCTTTTTCGAGTTCATTCATTCGTGACTCGGGGTAATCCGAACTGCGGAATCGAAGAGAAAGGGCATCGGATCAATGGACACCATGCGTCAACAAATTTCGATTACCGGAAGAGAGCAACGAATCGCGAGATGACTGGGCGCTGGTAGCTTTCATGTGCAAGCTCCGCTGGTGGAGCTATTCCATACCAACTGCATTTCTGTGGTGCCGGGAGGCCAGTGCCAACTTCTTCTCTCCCATCTCCTGTTGGGCAAGTGCTCACTTCTTGTGAATAATTGGTTTACTGTTGATACCTGATAGCCAGATTAGTGGTCATAACTTCCTTGCGATATTCAGCTTGACGAGGAGATACCTCAGATTTGTTAATAAGTGCATCAGAGATACAAGCTGGAATGGGTGGTGAATCCGGCGCGCGCATATAGTCATTGGCTGCATAAAGCATTGCCGCTTGCTTGGACGTAGCAGCTGGATAACAGAGGCCAGGCCCCCATTGCGTTTGTAGTCAAACATGTCTACGTTGTTTGTAGAGATCTGCTATACTTTTTAAAAGGTATGGGACGTTACCTGAAGACTGAAATACACTGTAAGTGGAGGGGAGGAAGCTGAACCGAGGTTTAGCCCAGGGACACAGCGGGAGATCTGCAGGGCCCGCATCGCTTACTAACAAAGGGGAAAACAACATACTCCGTGTTCTCCGACCCCTCCTCACAGTGCATATACCATATATCTCCAGTTGATTGTTGGTGGTTAGCTGCCGTGGTCCGCAAAGTTCTGTATTGCCATTTTCAATCATGCCTCGGAAGAAGTCCCTCCTCATCGGCATCAATTACATCGGCAGCGAGCATGAGCTCCGTGGCTGCCATCAAGATGTGGAGAACGTTGCAGAATTCCTGAGCTACCGGGGCTACTCCAGTGATCCAACCTCGCAAGTGATTCTCCGCGATGATATGCCAGACCAATATTACCCCAGTGGGCACAATATTCTCGTAAAATCCACCGAGCCGCCGTTCTTGATATTTGCTGACTAGCCAAAGGCGGCCATGGATTGGCTGGTGTGCGAGCCTGGGACCTGCAATTTCCTGCATTACTCTGGGCACGGTAGTCAGGTCCCAGATCCGACTGGAAATCGACCCTCAGGCCTGATCGATACCATTTGTCCAGTGGACTTTGAGACCCGCGGCCAGATTGACAGCGATACCCTCCACCACCATCTAGTGACGCGCCTGCCGCCAAGCAGCACTTTGTTTGTCATTCTAGACTGCTGTCACTCAGGATCCGCTCTGGAACTGCCTTTCGTATACCGCAGTGACGACTACGGGAATGTCAGTGTTATAGACAATCTCAAGGAAGGCATTCACCTCATGGCTGAAGCGAACGATATATTTCAAGGAGGATTCAGCTTCAATAAATTAGCCGAAGCTCGGGACCTCTACGCTGGTGCTACATCATTCTTCCGCAGCTTGAAGCACATGGGAGAATCCCAACCTGCTGGTCTAGATGAGGATGATAACTATGCCGCCTATGCACAAGAGCAAAAAATGGTCACCATGTTCTCGGGTTGTCGAGACGATCAGACAAGTGCTGATGCTAATATCAATGGGATGAACGAAGGTGCTATGTCCTGGGCTTTCTTGGAGATCATGAAACAGAACCCTAATCCTTCATACCTCCAGGTAAGGAAATTATCCATACCCTTAGAATTTCCAGGGATATCGAAATTCTAACGGATCGAAGACTTTGCAAGATACCAGGACCGTCCTGCGGCAATCTAATTACACTCAAGTGCCTCAACTCTCTGTCGGGCTGGAAATAGACCTGAACCAAGCGCTGGCTTTATGAGTTACTGCGCTGTTGAGAATCATCGCTGGGTTTTTAATAGATGTAGCTTAGCATAACTAGCATCTCCATGATCCACAGTTTTCATTGAGTTATTGAGTTATGAATCAATCGGTGATTGACGCTTTAGCTCCTCTGAAAAACGAGATAGCTAGAAGTTCAATTGTTCATTCTCTAGACTACTGCGTGTGATTTATTCTCTTTTTGCCAAGGAATGCAAACAGAAAGGAGTATATGAAATCTCAACCGCAACGCTGCAACGAGTCCCCACCAGCCCCAAATCTCGATGCGAGAATTATTGGTAAAAGGGGCTTTGCTTGATTGCTGAACTGTAAACTAGACCAGAATTTGTTAGTGCAATCGCACGGTATGGTTGGAATATGAAGGTTGTCCTATTGTATCTAGACTGTTCTCTGTTTACATCCGGGTATTCCAGTGCACGTGTGTGCCTGCCATTCCTTCTAGAGTGTGATGCCACGCCAGTGCCGTCCCCCCTTTTAGAGACAAAAGGTCAGCGCCCTCGCTGCCATAATACCGAGCCATGAAGAGTAAAGCAAAAAACTGTGTGTGAAGTGTGTCAAAGGGGTATCAACAAGTGGTCGCATAACGCGTCAAGAATCGAAGAAATTAGGTTGCAATAAAGCAACAATGTGCTAGGTCCACACAATTCCGCACCTATAGACCACGCAAAGAGCGCCTGTGTCACCTAGGGCAGCCCTTGCCAAATCAATCCGGCCCAGTCTATAAGATCTCGAGCGGTGAATACAATATCGCGCTCGGTGGGTGGGACGGGGGGGCGGTCAAATATCTTTTGAAATTCGAGAACCAAAGGTGCGCCGGTGACGGTAAGTCCTGGATCGATGTCTAATGTGGCCGTTTGTACAGGATAGGCGTTTGATGGATTGAGGCGAGCACTTGATCTCGTAGTAGGAGCCTGTCCCGGTTCCCACTTCTCGATCTTAATCCTTCTACTAGTGGGCTGAACCCGAATCAACAGAACGATGTTAACTTTCCTGTTGGAGTGTTCTAACCATCACCTAGCACCCGAACGTAATCTTAGCATTGATTCGGGCATGTCAGCCTCGACAACTAAGGATGGCCAAGCCTCCGGCGATGATCTGATGCGCTGATTCAACCAGGAAGAATCAGCTTCCTTCGAAGACCTGTGTTGCGAACGATACTTCGATGCTCCCAAGTCAACGAATTCGTCAAACGCGATCCCAATCTGTACTATACGGGTCTGAAGACGCTGTGCAAAGGTTCTGTGCGCTGTCTCGTGAGCCATCCCTGGAAGCTTAACGATCAGTGTCTCGATGTCGGCAAAATAGGTGAAGCGGACATGGCAACGCAACTCGGTCCTGTGCTTCTCAATGCTCTCGAACTGCGCAGGCGTTGCGCGAGCGAAAGCGAGGTACTGATTCTCGCCCCCCTGGTCTAGAATCTTGTACTGGAATGAGACCAACTCCCACATCTCTTTCATTGTGGTAAACGCCACAGGCGGGTGGGTCTTGCTGAGGGCCAGGTCAGCAGACGGCGGGACGGGCATGACTTCGGCCTGGGCTCCTAAGTTTGAAGGGGCAGAGCTGGCAGACATGCTTGTGGACTGTGCTGCTGATGACCTTGCGAACATTCTGTAAGAAGAGGGTCAATTGTAGTGGTAGGAGTCCCTGTGATAATGTCAGCGGGTACAATTACTGTATCTGTCACAATCACTGTCTCTATAGCCACAGCGACAGCAATAGCCATAGCGACAGTAAAGGACTCAAATCCTACTTACCTATTGGCTGTGTTAAAACAGCGGCAAACAGGGTATGTAAGATTATTGGATATCAGGGCATGGTATGTTAAACTTTTGGCCATTAGTAGGTAAGGTAGTAAGGTAAGGTAAGGGCAAGCCTCAAGGCAAGGCTGGCAAGGTAAGGCAAGGCAAGGTGCCCTAGAAATTAGGACTAAACCTGTTTAGGCGTGGCTGCGAGCCAGTACTATTCTGGCGTAGCGTATTATTAGGCGGGCTGTCCACCAATTCCCTTTTGAGGTAGGGCGCTTTCAATTCACTGCCGACGCTTCTCATACTCTCATACCTCCATACCTACACACGCAACGGCTGTACAGTTTCGAGTGACTAGGACAGTCGTTGACCCTCTGAGTTGTAGCAGAGGATAGTACGGGTTTTGCAGGCGGACCCAATCTCCAGGATCAGGAGTCAGGACTCAAGAGACGGCCTAGAGTTAGAGCTGTGAACTTTGATACCCGCGAGGTTGCTTTACCGGAGCGGATCTTTCCTTTTGCTCTCTGTATTTGTTGCTTACATGAATATCCCTCCACACGTATTTCTGTGACAAGTGCAAGAGGTATGGCCTGGAAAACTCACTAAGTCTACAACCCTTATATCCAAATCTACCTAAAGAGTATATACAAACTCATGATTCTCCTTATCGGTCAAGTCGAGGAATTCCTGCTTATCCAACTTCCTATATCCCGGAGCAGCTCTTATCTCTTCGTTCTTCTTATTCATCCGTCTATAATACCAATAAATGAACAGCATATCAAGGATACATACACCCCAACAAACAATAATCGTGATCTCGGCTGGTACATATCGAGGTGCGTCCTTCGGTTGGAACGTTTGAGGTCCAATGATGTTTCCTGCGCAGTAGCCCATTAAGTACAGCGCCGCGACTGTCGTCTTCTTCGTATAACCAGCAACGTTGCTGGATAGGAGAGATAGAAGGGCCACGAAACCTGTGGGCGAGGATTGCGTGAGATAGTATCCCGCCAGACGACCTTTGGCATTGGACAGTGGGAGGCAGACGATGAGGAGCATGCCAAGGATGGAGAGAAACATTCCCGACAATCCCACCAAGACACGATTTTTATATCTATCTCCAAGGTAGCCACAAACGATCAGAGTCACAACCTCGACGGCTCCGCCAGGAGTGCCGTAGAGGAGAGACTGGTCAGGTGTGTAGCCGAAAGAGACGATGAGCTGTGAGAAGAAATTCGAAATCCCACCTGAAAACCGTTAGTTGCTAGTGCATGACGTGTGATGAGCTTGCTTACCGTTTGGAATATCTCCGATCAAAGCATAGGCAAAGAATGCCCAGGTCATCGGATCCAGCAAAGCTTCCCTCAGTTGATACCATTTGAAATGCTTGTTACCCACCCCCTGCTGGTTCCTCCTGATTCTCTCTAATGCCATCAACCTTTCCTCGGGCTTCAAGAATCTCGCGTTGAGCTGGTTGTCGGGCATGAAGTACAAGAAAAGAAATCCCACGGCTGCAGTGGCCAACCCGATTACCAGGAAAATGATCTTCCACGACTCGATCGAGGCACCGTGTTTCTTGACCCCGACGGAAATGCCGTATGCGACCAAGCCACCAAGGATCTGAGCGAAACCGTTGAAGCTGAACCAAATCCCTGTTCTTGTTCCTTGTTCTTCTTTCGTATACCACTGTGAAGTGAAAAGCGCGAAGCCAGGTGTGACGGCGGCTTCGAAAACACCGAGAAAGAAGCGTACTGCTACGGCTCCGGCGAAGTTCTTCGTCGCTGCCATACAGCAAAGTGTCAAACCCCACATTATGATATTGAAGGAGGACCACTTGGCAAGCGGTAACCGCTGGAGGAGTCGATTCGTTGGCCATTCCCACGCTAAGTAACCGATGTAGAAGAGTGAACTAAGCCATTGATAATTGGTACCATGCAGATGGATATCCTTCTGCAGACCCATGACACTGGAATATGACAGAGTGGTCTTGTCGAGATAATTGAGGCCATATACAACGCAGAGCATCTGCGCAATTGGATGATTAATGAGTGTGCCATAGAAATCAGAAATTGGGGATTCGTACGGGCATCAAATTGAAGTCGATCTTTCTCAGCAGCCTTTTCTCTTCCGCAGGAGTTATGACGACACCCTCTCCATCATGGCCAGCGAAAGCCTTGAGTCTATAAGATTTGGGAGTCAATATTTCTCAATCCAAGAATTAAGATGGAAAACAAGAGCCGGGTGACGTTTTCGGCCGCCATCTTTGGCAGCCCCAGGAGCCCATTCAAAAGAAACATTTCAGAGATGGTAGAGAAAGGAGAGAAACCCACGCCTCGTCTCCATCAGCAGGATTAGCATGTATGAACGCTGCATCCTTGACCTCGCCACCCTCAAGCGTAGCATCCCTACTTAACTCCGTGGCTTTCTCCTGGTCCAACACCGCATCTTGGGACTTCTCCAACGCAGCCATCGTTACTCGATCCACTTGATCTCCTCCTTTTCTGGAGACAACCAGATATCACAGTACCGATAACAAATAACAATGAAATGCCCTCTCGGAAAACGAAAGCACAGCAGCAGGAAGAGACCAAACGTCCAGGAAGAGATCAGAGAAGAGAGGAGACATCTACATAAATAGCGACGACGCAGCTCAAACATGGGGAACCTTAACTTGCCTCTTTACCTAATAGCAACAAGATTTCCAACCTACAGTACTGCGTACTTATCTCTGGCACCATGTCTGTCGTTGGCGACTTGCCCGACTCAACCCCCTCGCCCGGACGGCCTACCCCGTACGAGAAGAACTGCCCCGATGTAGTAAAGATGCGCTATCGCGCCGGGAAACGACAAGGGTTCTCATTTGTTCTTGAGCAAGACCCACATCTGCCGAAGATGGGGCTACAGTAGTACATCTGTTATATCTGCCTCCGCCATAACGCGCCATTATTATTGCAAAGTGCTTATCGATAGCTCGGAACTGATGTCCCGTGCTGTGGAGAGCGAGTAAAAATATCCTAAAAGGTCGGGATTTGGGTAGGTAAGTAGGTAAGTGAGGGAGTGTAGCCGCCGGCCCCTTTTTATATCGGCGTCACGTGAGCGGTTTCCCCTCCCGTCGTTCTGGACCAGCTCCTTGTTTCTCTCCAGCAGATCTCCAGGTATTCGATGGCGCGCTCTTCAGCACTATTGTTGTTGACACTTCTCTCTTCCCGTTTCATTTATTGCAAAAAAAAAAAAAAAAAAAAAAAAAAAATTCTGCATCTTTCCGCCAAACGCAAGTTCAAAAGCCTCCTTTTGAATAGTCTCAGAGATAACTCCCCGCCTTCGCTACCTTAAGGTGATATCCAGCATGCAGCTGACCTTGTATCACCCGATATCACACTTCTCAGATTCTCATAAAGGAGCAATGAATCTGTCTTCTAATCCTAGCACAGCACTCATTGTATACCCACTTATATGAACTCTAAAGAAGAGCCGTCATTTCCTTTCCCTTTTACATATCTTGTTTGATTGCCGCCTCACAAACTCATTTGCAGGCCGCCTCTATCTTCTCATAACCTGGAGATAGCGGTAGATGATGTTGGATCACGGTAATACAATACAATATAATATAGGTAGTATAAAGCTCTCGACTTCAATATGCGTCGATGGGAAGTTTTTCGTGTCCTAGCTTCACATCCTGAGGAAACCAGATGTCACTCGAGAGGTAAATAAGTCATAGTGTTATTTATATACATACATACAAATGAGAGAGAGAGAGAGAAAAGAGAGGAAAAAAAGAAAAGAATATCTGTAGCCATAGTGGGCGAGATGGCTCTCTTGTATGAAAAATAAAGAGCAGTAGCGCCTTGGGACTCGATAAATCTCCCGAAGAGTTTGGAATATCCCTATGATATCTCGAAGCAGGCCTTCTCGTTCTTCTGCATCCCTAGCCATTTCTTAATCAAAACGCGTTATCAATCTTCTCGTCCCTGCGATACCCGCTCTCGCTTTCTGCAAAGGAGAATGGTTTTGGGGAGTACGGAATCGATGGTCTGAGATCACGAGGGTTTATGGAGTTAGCTGGCAGCTCGTGCGGGCCTGATTCCTCAGCCAGTGGGTACGGATTATAGGGTCTGTTACGGTGAATTAGCTTCCATTTGATCTTATTGTATTCATTCTGCATCATGGATCTCGATCGAAATCTTGAGATCTAGGGAGAGAATATGGTGCATGAAGAGTTAGAAGAAGGAGACTGACGGGCAACTACTACCAACATACCTCAACCCCCCTCCATGGACCATCTCCTGTTGCGGAGGAGTATACAGCGGGCTCGGAGCCGCCTGGTCCGGACTGTTTGGAGTCGAGTGTCCATTCATGAACCCTCCTTGATTCATGACATTGTGCGTCATGATCCTCTCATTGCCCAGAGGGTTGCCACTACGATAACTATCCACTTCAGTACCCTGTGCGTAAGCAACATTTCTGGTACCGGCTTGCCCGCTCATGATATCAGAAGCCAAGCGCTGTTTCTGGATATTCGGATAGGTGACCTCGGAGATGCCGGGAGTGGTGGGCTGGTATGTATTCGGTGCGGGGGTGTGCGAGCGTCGAAGGATCTCGCCTAGGGTCTTTTGTCGACCGCATGTGTAGAGCAGGGCTGCGGCTAAGAGCACGACGATGATTCCTGCTATAACAATCCCCACGATGGCGCCGGTGGAGAGAGAGGATTTGGAGGTGGGAGCAGTGGGAGGTGAGTTTGTGCGTACGGGCGTAGGCGTCATGGTTGCGCCTGTGGCGGTGGTACTTCGTGTTATTGCTACTTCGGGAGGGAAGTATTGGAGGGGACTGAAGGAAATGGATGTGTTCAAGGCATATGCGAGCTGGTCTTGATAGGTGAAGCTCGAGTTCTAGAGCAGAGTTAGCTTGGGTATAGAAAAATGAGGGACGAGCAACGCACAGGGTTAATGACTCCTACCATGCCCTGCTGGCAAGCTCCAGGAGCAGAGCAATAGAAGAATACGGGTTCAGTATCATTAATTAGCAATCGAAATATCGGAGGCTATGTATGGCTCTTGTTAGTAGATTCATGGCTAGGAGGAAGAGGTACCCACATTTGATAGAACAACAGCGACAGGTTGAAAGTCACTCCAGAAGCCCACCAAACCCTGCCCGCTGTCTTCGTAGGGCAGACATGCTAGATTATTTCCAAAACCTGCTCTTGCCACTGAGTGGTTTAAAGGATAGAACCGATATTCTGTGACTTGTATCAGCGGTTGTCCTTTATAACCCCCCATCCCAACCTCTGCTGTATAAATTGGTAGCCATACCGATGATATCTCCAACTTTCGCGTACATTTGGTTAGGACTGAAATTGAATCCATCCTAAAATCGCAGTTCATTCGTCAGCATTTGATTATAATCCTCGTGTCAAGAAGCAGGATTATAGCATACCGCACCAACCAAGCATGTGTGCGTTGCAGCCGGCCCGCTCGCGGTAGTGCTGGCGGCGGACTTTGAAGAAGTGCTACCTGCCCATGTTGAGCTAAGTAATACTGACACTATGAATACGATAGGAGTCCACAACATCGTGAATAGCTTCAATATGTGTGACGTTAATTGAAACTGGGAGTATGGAAGAAGGGGGGGAAATGATCAAAATCTGGTGCTCAAAGAACAAAGCGTAGCCATCAAATAAAATTCCTTTCATGACATGGGAATGGGGAGAGTCCATGGAGGGCGTCGGATGCAGTGCCGCCGATGATATTATCGCTTTGTCTAGATTTTGGCTACCATCATGACAAAGAAAATAGCATCATACTAGCTAACGGAGATAGGAATGCCTCCAATGGCCACAAGAAACATTGCAGTAATTACGGAAAGTTATGTTGACCGAGTTGACCGTCAGTATTGGTCTCAAGTCATCAGTAATCACGGCTTCAGAGCATCAGGAAAAGGAGTGCTATATCTGAAAGTGTTGCTGATGTTCAAGAATCGCAACGGCAGATGGTCCAATGAATTGAATGTAGCAATTTCAAGTAGAAAGGAAGTTAAACCAGGCAGTCCTCGTATCGGAGGCTGTCCCCTTGAGCACAACACTTCAACAGGTGAGGTTGACTGTGGCTTTGTTGCGCGTTCAGAAAGAAGTACACAGTAGATACTTGCCTAGACCATGCTTATTAGTCATTTAGGAGCTAACAATCACAATTCTTATTGCACATCTTATGCAAGGGGTTCAAAGAATGTGGTGGAGCAGTGAGTTTCCAAAGCCGGGAAGGCCGCCTCCTACCAGGATGAAGAACGCCAAACTAACGTCTAGGAAGTTCGCAGACTTGCGATGGGTACAGTAGGCGCCCGTGTACAGGGGCTTCCCGGTGGCGAAAAGAAATCTTATTTGGGTATATATGTCGAACCTATGAACATTCACTGCGTTTTTGCTTTTTCCTTCCCCGATTTTGAGAAATCCGCAAGGCCACTATCGACGACGAGATTCCACAAACACCATAGATAACAAATACCGAATCCTGCAGCCCCTACTCCTACATTGATGACTACCCAAAGGTCAGGTTTATCCTGAGGGGGTAAGATAAAGGCTTCTGCGACATGCCAAACTCCCATCAAGGCATAGAATATTGAATGCACCGAGGCCGTTGCGAAACCCGCCAAAGTGGGATTACCATCCTGCTTGTAGACAGCGAACGAGGTTGGGGGTAAGCCTAGAAGGTATGCCCAGAGGAAAGATAGGACATAGTATGGAATACGCAGATCGACGCGTTGAAGGAGCGGGAACATCGTCCAGACCCCAAGAAGATTTGCAAAGCCAACCCAAGCACGAATACTTTTGCTAAGCCCATGCTTGCCAGATAATAAAGCTGTCATTGGCATTAGCGGCAGCAGGACGCTCTTCTCGTGGACTTGGAAGCTAAAGAGAAAGAACGCCCAGGCTGTTGTTGCCAACGCCAATGGCAAAAGCTCTTTGCGGGGCTTCGTGAATATAACGAAGCAGGGTGGTGTGATGGCAGCGAGGGTAGCAAGCAGAGATGCTCGTTGAAGGAGTTCAGATGGGTACTTTCGGAGTTTGACGACGACATTTAGAGCACACCAGAAATTGGCGACTTTATCTTCGAAAAGTCCTCTGGCGAAAGGGAAGATGCGATAAGCAAGTTGTGCAGATTGCTGTATGATCGGATAGTACCACGCTTTGTGATTGATCTTGAATGAGTATTCCGAGAAGATAGGTAAGGGGGCGAAGTGTCCAAAAAGCTCAGGCCGAGCATCGATGCCTCGATGGGCATCATAGAGAGCGCCAAGAAAGATAGGGAGAAGGAGTATAGCGAAAGAAGCGACTGTGACAACAGCAATACCGAGGAATCTAGGGATATTGAGTCGAGGAAATATACAGACTCCCAGAAGGTACGCAAACATGGCCGGCGCATAGTAGAGTGCCATCTGCTTGAATCCTAACGCCAGCACGAAGAAGACACAGCTCCACATGAACCTTCCGGCCAGCACACTGGACATGCTTGCCAGTACCAGTCCAAGCATGACGGTGTTATATTGGAAGTGGACATGGTCGATGAGAATTGTGGCTGGCTGCATCAGGATGGCGACCAGAGCAATCGAGGCAACCCATGTATTGAGTCCCTGCAGCTTGCTCAGTCGCCGCACAAAGATGACGGCCGCTGGTATGCAGACCAGATACTCGGAAACAATAACTGTAGCCCGCATGAAGACCTTCAATGTGGGATCGTCGAGACCGCGTGAGGTGTGCAGAGCAAACCATGACGGATCGATGAACTCCCCTATCTTTCCAAGAACCCAGCTATGATATGCCGTCAAGGGTGGATAATCCAGGCCCCACCACTCGAGGTCATGAAAGTACCATTGTGATATGGGCAATTTTGTCGTGATCTCCATCCAATGTCTCTGAGCCTCGTAATCGCCATGCATTGGGGGGCTTTGGAACCCTGCATGCAAATGTTAGGTTGGCCATACATAATCTCGAGAGAGTAGAAACGTACCCGAATACCCCCACAGACCAGCAGCCCATCTGAAGAGACCTACTGCCATCAATATCAGAGGAAGAGTCTCCCATTGTGACACCGAGCTCCTGGCCGGCCAGAGAAAGGCTGCGAGGGGATATGTTGGTCGAGTCGCCGTGGAGCGGGCTGAGGATGGAGCGACTGATGACACCTCGCTGCCATTGTGTGATTTTTTGACCTTTCGCCGTGGCTTATGAGGCGAAGGTCCTACCATGGTCACCGATAAATTCCAATGGTTGAAGACGCAGTGTGCATTGTCTGGATGTGCAGTGGTAAGGTAAGGTACCTGAACAAGGTACGTTTTCTTTTCGCGTAGGATAAGGTCCCTGGAGGAGTTGACGCGAAGAGCTGGAAGAAAGTGATGCCTTGTGTCCTCAGGCCACAAAGTATCTTCCAACGACATCCCTTGAGTGACTTGACCCCCCTTGGCCAACAAGCGAAACAACGTCAACCCCTCCTCCAACCAACCACCCTCACTACACTATTACTGCATGGGACCACGGGTTGTGAATCCCTTCACGAATCACTTCGCGCTTCAACCCTCCCCCCCGCCCGCACTAGTCGTGCCGATGTTCTCTATATCTTCGTATCTTCGTATCATGGTACGTGTACTGTACCAGCGTACTCCGTACACGCGTATCGGTGCGTCTAACAGGAAAAGTTTCCTGGAGGGAGAGACCAACTGGGACATGGAGACCCCTCTCTTTACAGAATAACACACCGCCCGAGGCATCTTTTGGCTTGTGATACTGTGCCTAGCTGCGGGAACCCCCCATGCAAAAGCCGTTCGATTTACTATCAATATGGATAAGTACATGATACTTGAATACTTCAGTTTTCCAGAATCTGCGATGCATAACCTTGGCTGAAGAGCGCGATTCGACAACATTTCGAGTTCCGGGGCATCCGGTGCCACAGTGCTCCCACCTCACCCCAAACTTCATCTACTCAGTTCGCTGATGGATGCTAAAGACCGCTCACTCCTTCTACCACAACGACTGGCGTCTATCGTTACGCATCGCCGGCAACACATTCGTTGTTTGTGGTCCTAGCAGAGTCACTTTTCAGCTTACACGGCTGTGCCACGTGATCTGACCACTTCTTCACACCAAGATATCATCCATTGCGATCAACAAGAAGCGAAGACATTAGATATTAGATCAGTTGTAGGATATCCTGAACTCTCGCTTTTGAAGGTCTACCCAATAAGAATATCGAATAATAAGGTACGTCACTTTTAGTCCTCGATGAGCACTCCCAAGGGCCTTTGCACTCATCCTAAATACATTTGATCAACTGACTGACCATCATTCATAGGTCTTGTGAAATACTACCTCTATCACGGACATCTCTGGAGCCCTTTACCTTACGGCAACCCTGAGCTTGACATAGTTGGCCATCATTTTCATTCCAAAATGGATGCCTTACCCATCGTATTGATCAGCCTGGCTGTTGTCATTCTCATCATCGGGGCAGCGTCACTTGCCAATATTGCATTCAAGAAAGAGCCCGGTCCAAGTATGCCTTACGTGCCTCCTGGGGCTTGATCAAAGTCTCCAGGACTTCAGGGTTGGACGTTCATTCCATATCTTCAAGAGTAGCACACCATTTGGCCTCACCCGGCTGCACCTGCCCACACCATGCTCCCCACCTCCCATCGTCGACATTATTCGCACATCCTTTGGAACAGTCAAATTGTCCAGCAGCAAATCAGCCAAAAGACATTCAAGGAACCTCGCTCACTCTGGTCCTGGATTGCTTCCCCCGGCGTGGGCGGTTTATACCCATTTCGCACCTTTTCTTGTTTGTATGTACGATACCCAAGATTAGAAAAGATGAAGATGCGGTTGAGCTTCCTTGGATTTTAGTACTAGCTCCCAAAATTGCTAAGGTAGATTGAGATTACTGAATTTTAGCCAACAAGCTCTGTTAGGGTTGTTCTTATATTCGTTATACCTTACCTTCTAATTCATGTAGCTCGTAGGTATCACGAGTGTAGGTAGCTATCAGTGGCGTAGCCAGGTACCTACCTACTCTCTTCCTGTCAAAGGTCAATCATAAGTTACCTCGCTTTAAATGCGACCTGAGGCGGACAACAAATTGATATGCTTCACTCATTCTCGGGTTTACGCTCTTGAGAGGTTACCTCAATAATCACGACTCGATCCAAGACGTGGCCTTTATGTATGACAAACTTTTATTTCCCACTATGCAGCAGATTATGACCGCTTCCTGGTATCATGAGCTGATGTATGTACGCCAACGATCCTATCTCCACCCATCCTAACTATCTCAATGCCACGAAACTCCCAGCAGCCCTGTCAATTCCTCGATGACCCAGAAGCTTAAGACGAATAGAAATCATGCTTAAGGCAAATAGCAACCACCAGCCATGATCAAATTCATTCTCGTGAACTTGACTTTGTAGACTGGGCTCTTCTTCGTCGGGAAAGCACTAATCTGATCCGGAGTAATCGTAGTGTCCTTCCCCTTCTTCTTGCCACCAGCACCAGTCGCAGCAGTTGTCTGACTTGTGCCTGCCGCACCGGTGAGTCGGGTAGCATCCGTTTGACCGCCCGTGCCGATAACCTCACCATCACCATTCTTGTAGGGGTCGGCTGGCACCTCGACATCCCACACTCGAACAGTTCCGTCTGCACCCCCAGATACGAGAACGGTGGATTCGACGCTGAATGAGAGAGACCAAATACCACCCTTGCCATGTCCTCTGCAACGCTTGATCATTGTCCCTTTGGCGAGGTCCCAGAGGATGATGCTACCGCCAGCATCTGCTGAAGCAAGAATCTTGCCGTTCGGGCTGCATTCAAGGGCACTAATAAAATCGGTGTGGCCGGTGAAGACTCGAACACATTGGCCTGTCGTGAAAGACCACATGCGGACGGTCTTATCAGCTTGATCGCTGGCGGAGAAGACGTATGCACCATTGGGATGCCATGCGACTTGGTTAACATTCGTATCGTGGCCAACCATCATCCGAAGGTAGGATATGTGATCTTGACCCCAAACTCGGACAGTCTTATCCCAGCCGCAGGTGGCAAAGTAATGACCGAATGGTCCCCAGCGCACATTCCAGACCGGACCTTCGTGCCCTTTGTAAACGACCAAACAAGTCCATGCTTCGAGAGACCAGAGCCGGATAGTCTTGTCGGAAGAGCATGAGAGGAGCTGCTTCGGGGCAGTAGAGGGGGTAGATGCATCAGCATTCTCGGGGCCAGCAATTGAGGGAGAGAATGAAACACTATAGACCGGTGCGGCATGGCCAATGAGTCGACGTGAACTGGATGGTGGATCGTTGGAAGAAGACTTGATGACAGACGGAAGAGGATCGCCATGCAGGTGCCAGACTCGAATGTAAGATTCCTCTGTTCCAACAGCGACAAGGTTGGTGTCATCTGAGAATTCAATGCATGTGATACTGTAGGTTAGTTAATATGTGACCACTCTTTGTCGATGGTAGAGTAACTTACCTGTCAAGGGTATTATGAAACGTGAACATGCAAACAGAGACCGCAGGACCGACTCCACCAGTACGGCTTTCAATCTTGAACCGATCGCGGCTCTCCTTAATCTTCTGGACCTCCATAACAACGTCCCGTGCTCGTGAAGGTGGCAGTGGGATCTCGTTCCTGCTTGGCGCATCAACGCTCTCCTCGCGTTTTATCGTGCGATCAAACTCTTCGACATAGGAAGGCTTGCCAAACTCGGGCGGGTGTTTGATGTCTTCTTCTTCTAATTCACTACGCACATCTTGTGCAAGTTCGTAGTCCATCGGCATCATGCCAAGCTTAAGAACCGCCTTGTTATTCATGATGTCTTTGTTAGTGACACCGGTGAATGCCCCCGGGATGCCTTCTTCTAGATCGGGTTCCTCGTCGGTCCCACGGGCTTGATTGATTATGGCTTCGAAGCTGTATTGGTCAATTGGACCTCGAGCAGTCTCCCGTATCTCGCAGTACGTCTGCAACAAGTATATGATGACAGTTCCTCCCGCTTTTGCGTTGGTTTCGAGGAAGGTCAAAAGATTGTAGTAGACGTGGGTGTTGAGAGGTAAGCGATATTTTGTTCCGCGATAGAGCTTCGCGGTAGGATTATCGAACACGTGCTGCGGAAGCGTGACGGTTTCGAAAGTCTGAAGTTCATCACTATGATGGTCTTTGAATTGTGGCCCGAACTCCGTTAGAAAGTAGAATGCATCCTGCGAGTAACCATTCACCACCAGCTCCAGATAAGAGTAAACAAATATTGGCCACAAAAGACGTCGAAGCTCGTTCTAAATAGATGGTTAGTAGGAACATATTGATTTGGACGGATAATACCCACTTTATAGATATCGAGGTTCTGTTTTATCCATGTACTCAATAATTTGTACGCCGTGGCATACTTCTCGGTACCGCCGTCTTCAGCTCGTTCTTGGATAGGTCTCCCTTCTCTATCAAGTTTCGATGATTCCAACCGCAGCATCTGCTCGGTTCTATTATATCCTTTCTTCACCAGGTACTCAATGACCTTTGGCGTAATAGTGTCAGCAGGAGCTTCTCGTTCGGCAGGCGTTGATGGTTCTGGCATGACTGCAGATCGGAAAGGACTCGCAGAAATGATTGTAGTGGTTTATCGAGGGTAAGAAGGTAATAGAAAGAATAATTGCGGGGCTGCTTGAAGGGAGAAAGAATAGCAAGGAGAAGGTGAAGATATTGACTGGACTCGATGAGGGAAATAATATGATGAGCAATACCTAAACAAAGGATTACAAAGTAGGGGGAGTACGTGACAACCCCATGTATTGATTTGTCTGAGTGGACTGGGTTGACGGGGAAAAACGAATAGAGCCATGTCAAATTCAGGATCCGAAATGAATCATTCAACTCAAGTTGAGTTTGGGAGCTCGTCATCATTGAATGTTTGATCCCACACCACAAGACCAGACTCTGATCTACTATGTCACTTGAACCTGGTATTCATTCTCCGGAAACTTCAAAGAAGATTGCCTTCAGGCATTTCAGAGAAACGTACAGCATTGGTCGACTTGACCGCTGTGTATTTTGATTTGCTCTCCCATATCATCGAATGAAGTTCTCTTAAAACAAAGGCTCACTTCAACACTTGTAGTGATACTAATTTTCACGGCGACATCCCTTTCAGGTATCATATAAAAATCATTTAAAGCTTAAGGCACGTGACATCAAGGGGGTCTCTTACAATCTGGTTTAAGTTCTGTTGGCTCATGTTCTGTGTCGGTGGAGGCGGGGGCTGTCCATGCTGCATGCCCATGCCTGCGTTAGGCGGCCCATTTCCGGCACTCTGAGGTTGGTGATTCGACATGATTGCTTCTCTGCTTTCAAGCTTCACTTCACAACTCTAGCCGCTCTCCTTAATGCAGGTGCCCTAACAATGCTTTTCCATCCCAAGGCCTCAGATATAAGAAATAATCCACTGATAAATATGCGGGTATAATGTGTTGAAGGAAGTGGACGGGAATCGGATGAAAATTGATGAAGGGAAGCTGTTTGGTGAGTGAGGTTTGATGCCGTGACCAGATGCTCTAATGCGAAGTTCCCGCAGAGCCGCGCTATTCCCCATTTATCGAAATCCCCAACCTCAAACCCAACCTCCAAACCTGAATAAAACGCAACTTGGACACCTCTATCCTCTCACAAATAAACAAAGAAACTACAGCATGGCATCTATACCCGCGCCAGAGGACCCCGCCTTCGTACCATTCACAAAGGCTGAGCGCATCCAGCAACTTAACGAAATTGATAAAAGCATAACAACACTTCTCCACTCCGCCGGCCTCGCTCTTCAAACCCTTACCACCACCTCTACTCAGACTTCCTCTCCTCAGGTCCAAAATAAGCGTGAGGCCTTCCAAGAAAAGTCGAATACCTACTTGCGAACTCTCCAATCCATCGATGTACGTCTGCGTCGGCAGATCTATGGACTGGAGGAAGAGGACATCATAGCTGGGGCTAAAACGAAGACGAAAGCTAGCGAGGGACAGGAAGGTGTTGTGCAGGGAGCAGGAGGAAAAGATGAGACACAGATCTCGATCGGGGAGGGTGGAATGGGGAAATTGGATATTGGGTGGTTGAATAGTAGGAGTGGAAGCGTGGGAATGAAAATGGAGTCGGAGCTGTGGGAGAGAGCAAAATCATACTTGGAGAGCATTGAAAAGTCCGGGGACAACGGAACGAATGACAGAGAGGGAGATCACGATATGGGGGGCTGAAGTTCTGACAGCTATTAGTTGCGATGCCAATGAAGGACTACAAACGAAGCGAAGCTAGGAAAGCAGCGGACACAGGGGTAAATGAGCGCGGCGCCTCAAACGATTGGGGAACGAGTCCAAGAACAGTACATAGGATGGTTGGGAAGCGACGCTTCCGCTCAGAGATGCTGTAGCCAGAAGTCCAGATGGTTCTAGCTGGCATTGTGACCAGCAAGCATGTCAGCCATTGAGTTATTTGGCAAATGCAAAATCAGCCCAAAATTCTAGTCCAGTTGGTAAGCCAGGTATTATGGCATTGGTACGTGGATTATGACCGGTATATATATACACCACAAAGCGTTGAACCCTTTTTGTTTCTCCCTAGTATCTACCTGCAGAAAACCCCGAACATCCTGGAGCCACATGCTGTTCGCCTCCTGCACTCCATTCATTCATTTAAGGCAACCCTTTACCGCGTTGCATCTCGGGCTTGGCCATACCATTCGATTTATAAAATCTACGAGTACCTGACTGATGCTCAACTCCGACTGCGAATCTCGTTCTACTCCATGATTTTATAATTCAGAAAGATGAACTTCTTCCTCTCCAGCGTCTCCGTATGGATGTCAGTATTGCGACCATAGCAATGGCGCCGGTTGGGCAGCCAGCCCGACAGTTATTCTCTGTCTGGTATTCGACCATGGGCTACAGGTCTGGAAACAGTCGCCAGTGGCATTGAAGACCAACAGTATATGATTATTCGCGATATAGTACTCATCAGATATTGAATCGTCCTTCTAACACCACATCCCAGCCAAAATATACTGTGACATCGGGAAATCGAGAATGGCGCAGTCTAGAGTATGAACAAGAAGAGAATAAGAACATTTGGATCATTTCACGATATTCCGTAATTGTTAAGCGCTTCATATGAGGGATACAGCGGAGCAAATCCCTCACAGTGATAATAAGAGATGATGCCTCAGCCCTGCCGAGCCCTGCCGCTTCTGTTCCTCATACTGAGTAATCTGGCCTTGCCAAATAAATGAGAGAGGGAGTTGGTTTGATAGAATGCTTTGATACTTGAGAGCATAAATGAGAGTGTGACCGATCACTGAAAAATGTAATAAAACTTGGAGACTCTGAGATGATTTGTTTCCATTTTGATATTGATGGTTGTCCCGAAATAAGGTATCTCAGGTAGCTTTGCCTAGCATCAACGGGCCGACGTAGACTTTCCGCCGATCTCGACTTCTCCACTCCAAGCTCTCGACTTCAAGACCCATAACACAATACCTTCTTTATCCTATTCATTCGGTACCATGGATCTTGAAGACGGGGGCGATTCGCCCTGGGGCGGTATGTCAATGGGAAGCCGTCCGTTCAATGGGAGTCGCCAGGCTAACTGCTGCTGCTTCTAGATGTCCCATCGAGCACCCAAACAAAGCCCGCAGCTACAGATGCGACTGCATTTGTAGAATCAGGCAAATATCTCCCCTGCTCGCCCGTGTCCATTGCTGACAGCTCTTTTAGAGTCTACTTCGAAAGCAGAGCCCTCCGAATCAACCAGCACCCCCTCACAACCCGTCAAATCACCTACCACACGACACCTGCGAACCCCACGCCGCGCTGGCGCCCAAACTGTTCGACTTGAAGCGCTCGATGACTCTTTGGGCCCTTTGGGACCCCTTGGAGACAATGCGCCGACACCGACTGTAGAGCAGCCTCCTGCGCCACCGCAGAAGGAGCAGACCTCCTTAACCCACAACCTACGGCAGCCCTTAGCCTCATCCCAGAGCTCGATTAGCAGGAATATGCTAGATTCTGTCGATTTGAATGATGAGGCAGAATCGCCTATTGGTCCAAGAATTCCTCCCCCCGTGGAACCGTCTCCGGTATCTCCTGTAAAGAGGGACACGCAGCCTAGTGTTAGCATTGAGCAGGCTGCCAAGCCTACTTTTCATATATCAGTAGGGGATCCGCATAAGGTTGGGGATTTGACAAGCTCGCATATTGTTTATCTTGTAAAGACGAAGGTGGGGAGATCATGCCCTGTATATTGAGAATCCGTGCTGATTAGCAAAGACCACTTCGAAAGCTTATCGCGAACCTGAATTCGCTGTTACTCGAAGATATAGAGATTTTCTATGGCTCTATAATTCGTTGCATGCGAATAATCCAGGTATTGTCGTTCCTCCACCTCCGGAGAAGCAAGCTGTCGGACGATTTGATACGAATTTTGTCGAATCACGACGAGCCGCTCTAGAGAGAATGCTTAACAAGACGGCTGCGCACCCTACCCTTCAGCATGATGGGGATTTAAAATTGTTCCTTGAGAGTGAGTCGTTCAATGTAGATGTTAAGCACAAGGAACGGAAAGAACCAGCTCTCGGGGAGAGCAAGGGATTGTTTAGTGGGATCGGGCTATCTGTTGGAGGAGGGGGGAAGTTTGTCGAGCAAGATGAGGTGAGTAATGACTCAAGATGCTTTAGGATAGTGTTAACCTTGGCAGTGGTTCCATGATCGTCGAGTATATCTGGACGCCTTGGAAAACCAGCTGAAGGCTCTCTTAAAGGCTATGGATGTAGTTGTCACTCAACGGAAAGGGCTCTCCGAAGCAGCGGGGGATTTCTCTGCTTCTCTCCACGCGCTCTCCACTGTCGAGCTCTCTGCATCATTATCTGGCCCACTAGAAGGGCTTTCAGACCTACAAATCCGAATCAAGGAGCTCTACGATAGACAAGCCCAGCAAGATGTCCTGACTCTCGGCATCACAATTGATGAATACATCCGCTTAATCGGAAGCATCAAGCAAGCATTCGGCTCACGTCAGAAAGCGTACCATGCATGGCACTCAGCCGAATCGGAACTGCAAAAACGCAAATCGACACAAGACAAGCTTTTGCGCCAAGGCAAAACACAACAAGATCGTTTGAACCAGATGAATGCAGAGGTAGCTGACGCTGAGCGTAAAGTTCACCAAGCAAGATTGTTGTTTGAGGATATGGGCAGATTGATGAGGGGCGAGCTCGAGAGATTTGAGCGTGAGAAGGTAGAGGACTTTAAGAGTGCTGTGGAGACTTTCTTAGAGAGTGCTGTTGAGGCTCAAAAAGAGGTACGTTCTATCATCTTGTTCCCTGGATTTTATTGACGTTGTGGTAGCTCATCGAGCTCTGGGAAACATTTCTTATGCAACTTGACGCCGAAGAAGATGAGAATGCATTCTACAAGCCACCTGTTGAAGCTGCTGCACGGCCTTCAGAAGAAACTGCAGCAGATTCTCAGGCTGCAGCAGTTGTTACTGCTGAGGGTGAGGATGAATAATTGGGCGTATTATGAAAAGCTTTTGGGATGCGGATATGAATTGCCCAGCAGATGGGTAATTGAGGGGTTAAGGAGCCGGAATGTAGTATTTGTACATAGAATAATCCCGTTGCCAGACGCCTTTACTTTGCGCTCTTTCATGATCCTACAGATTATACAATATCGACTTGCCTTCCCACTTTATCCTCTTGCCGATATACCTCCTCTGATGTCCACCTCTAGGACTGTCCTCTATTTCCAATCGCAATACAGTGCGGTCTGGAATCTCATTTCTTCTTCTTTTTCGCCTTCTCACTGTCATCCTCCGCCGGATCCTTCGCCGAGGCCTTAGCTCCTTGCCCCTCTCCGCCCTTGGGACCCTTCGATGCTTCTCTTGTTTGCTGGTAGCTCTGAGTGTACGCACCGCCGCTTATCAAATCCATCAAACTGCCCTCCTCATCTGACCCAGCCCCCACGGCCGCAGTCTTCTTACTGGCATCAGCACCAGAGCCAGCTGCTGCATTCTTCCCTTCCTTGCTCCCAGCATCCTCTCCCGTACTCTCCAAATCCCAACCCCTACCAAACCGATTTCTAAAGGCTCTCAGGCGCCCGGCTTCATCTTGCTCCACATTGCGCAGGTTATCAAGACTTGGCTGCCATAAAGGATGATTCCGCGTGTCTTTTGTGCTGCGGTAGATGGGCTGCGGACTCGTCGTTCGCTGCGTGTATGTCGACCCGTCTGAGAGCGTGACCAGTTGTGTGAAGGTGTAGGGGCGGTGCGGTCGTCTAAGGAGCGAAGCGTGCCGGCATTGCGTGAATTGTTGTGGTGAAGACGGGAGGTGAGCTCGTCGGAGCGTTGCTGAGGGGAGTTTGGCCATTTTGTGTTTGGATTGGGCTTTCGAGTTCTGCAATGAGAGCTCTGTGAAGTTGAAGATAATTTTGTACGGGAACCGAGACGAACCACTGGTGCGCGGGATATGGTATTCTGGCGAGGCTCACAAACTCATTTCTAACTACAGCCAACGCCGAGAGCCGACTTCAGTTTAAAGGTTTTGCAGAGGGTTTCGAGGGATAGGATCGATGATCTCTAGTAATGGCGTCTGGTCGGCTGGCAGGAGGATCAATGGCGAGTCGGTAGCTGCGCGGGGATTCTTCAAGCTATTGTGGAAGTGGTCAAGTGGAGGACGTTGTCAGGGTACGAGTTTGGAAATCTTTCAAAAGCACGGTGAGCTAACTCGGGGAGTATAGATGTGAGAAAACGGATAGATACTCAGTTTCCTCGAACGTTCATCCAACGACCAGCTAAATCTCGATCCCTCATCCTTCGAAAACCTCAGTTATGCTCCTCCTTCCGCCACCAGACCACAACATCCTCCCAACAAGTACAGAAATCATATGCAGAAGAAGAAGGTCTAGAAGCGGAGGCTACCATCCCTGGAAGAAATGCCATTCCCGAATCTCTCCGCCATTTAATGCGCGCTCTCCCCTCCACCGTCGTCGTCCTCACTACGAGCGCTACAGAACCCAATCTGCCCAACACACCAGACTCCCCAAAAAACTCTCCAGACAGCCTCTATCGCGGCATGACAATTTCCTCGTTCACAACGCTCTCCCTATTTCCGCCACTTGTAACGTTTAACATCCGCGCTCCATCTCGCACCTTGTCCGCTATAGAACAGTCTAGATGTTTTCTAATACATGTGTTGGAGTCGAGCAAAGAGGGGGCGATGATCGCAGATTCTTTTACTAGGGGTAACTCAGACCAAGAGGGAGTTAGTAAAGCTTTTAACGCTGAAGATGGGTTGTTCAAGGTAGAAAACGTGGTTGTTGGATTGCGAAATAAGTCCGAGCGTTCTATGGGAAAGGATGAGTTAGAATTGCCGAAGCTTTCGGGAAAGAGCGTGAAACGAGTGCTTGCTTGCGCACTGCCTACTGCCTCGGAGGTGGGAGGTGATACAAATGGGCTAATCAAGGTTGGTAATCATGTCATGGTTATTGCAAAAGTTACCGCTCTCTTCCCAGAGGAGGAGGGAAGTGAAGCAGAATACGGGTTGAGTTATGTGGATGGGAGTTATAGGAAGGTGGGAGAAGTCATTGGAATTCATGACACGAAGACTGATATTGACGGGGAAAGTTGATTGGTTGGATTGTACTATACACGGCAGTACGATATACTGTGAGATATACCCATGCCAGGAAGTGTCCTTGGCTTGAATCGAAACTGGGAAGAGGCGCAAGCTGTTGAATTGCAAGTTTAGTTGACAAAGCTGCTTGGCATGGGTAAGTTGCGAAGTTCAACCAAAGTGGGTAAGATACAACTTGGACGAAAGTTCTGAGACGGAACGTGCCTCGGGAGGAAGTTCCCACTTTCTTACTATCAGCAGTTTCCAGTTGCTGAAATGGTCTGGGAGATTGGTGCGGTGTTCAACAAACTCTTCTTACAGAGGCAACCTTCACATGAGATGCTTCCAGGTCGATGTCTAAGACTGTATCACCTGCAACAGCGAATAATGGAACTTACCTGCACAACAGCGCCTGACAAAGAGAGAGAGGGGCGGACAACTTGTGGTTTGGACCAGCCTTGGGTTTTCTTCGAACTTTCTTCGAACAATAATTGGTTTCTTTGTGTTTGTCTGTTGATGAAGATTTTTTCCTTTGTTCATGACAATACCATTGTCCCGGTGAGTGTTTAATAAAGCCAGTTATGGCGAACAGACCACCTTCTTGGCATATATTAAGCCGTCCATGATGAGCTGTTGGAATTATTCTCATCAATCTCAATCTCAATCTTCTCACCACATCAACACACACGCACTCAGTCACACAAGAGCTTTCTTCTACTCTTCTCAATCAGCTATCAGCAACATGCCTCCACCACGACCACCACCGGAGCCAGCCTCCAACGACGCAAGACCGAAGCCATCCAAGAAAGCGGGAAAACCTACTATTGGATCAGCCTCAAAATTTTCCAAAGATGGCGATAGTGTCTCCAAAAAGAAGCCGAAAGGCTCAAAGAAAAAGAGAAAACGGGCCAAAGAGCGGGGAGATAAAAGGGCAAGAAAAGAACGGCGAGCCAAGCAACAGCGAGAAGAAGCAGAAGCCAGGAAGGAACAGACCAGACGGGAGGAGGAGCAACGACGTGAAGAACAAAAATGGCATGCCCAAAACCCCAAACCCGGCATCTCATCCCAACAAGGCGACCGTGAAAAATACGGCTTCCAGTACCACCGCTGGGCCAAAGCTTGTGAGACATTCTTCGAAGACAAGGAAGCGCCATTTCCTCGCCCGCATCGATACGGCTGCAAGCAAAAGCGCTGTATCAGGGGGGACAAACTCAACATCTGCCATCACGATGTTGAAAAGACATTGAGAGGAAGCGGCATGTACTCCGAGAAGTGGTTAAGGAAGGAGAGGCTGCGTTGGCATCCGGATAAATTCTCTGGCAGGCCGGAGGTCCGTGATGAGGCGCAGGAGCTTTTCCAGTTGATCGAGAGAGTCAGGGAAGGAGAAGGTGAAAGGTAGGCAAGATCTCTTTTCTTTTGTCTTGTATGGTTCGTTTCCCTTGTGGGTTCGCTGGTTTTGATAATTTTTGGACCTTCTTTTTCCTCGCATCGTTTGTTTGCTTTGTTGGGTAGCCGGTTTGAAATTTTACAAATAATAAGTTGAGTACTTCATTCCACTAGTGTGAAATTTGAATAGAACTGAAACGTCATAAGCATAGCGAAGTTGCATGAAATTGTGCTTTTACTCCAAACCAAAAAATTATATCCCTCACACGGATATCACAGTTCAGTCTTTCTTTCTTTCTTTTCCTTTCTCTCAAATCAAAACTCTCCCACATTTCTCACTCATTATAGCAGCCTAGCTACCACCTACTCAACGTCCATCCCTGCGTCAAGAGACGCACCCTGTCACGAGACGAATCTATAGTTTGGGAATCGTAATTGTTTTCTTAGCAAGTCTATGAAGTAATTATATATATATCACTATTTCTTAACCATTTATCCTCAAGCAGACCTTAGCAACACAAAAAGGATCATGGTTCATTATGCTCTCGATCGTTTCAATCACGCCTCGGGTCTTGCCACGTATGTAACCTGGCTCTACCTAGGTAAGCGCAAGGGTAGGGCTACAACGCAAGCTTCCAGGTAGCCTTCCAACCACAAACCTCGGTCATCATCACGAACACAAGATAACTCCCATCAACTCCGAACTCTAATATCAAGATGACTACCTTAGATTCCATTGGGACCCGAACCACGTTAAGCAATCTTGCAAGCGAAATCCACCTCGATATCATAGCCCGGCTTCCGTACGATGCCAGAGCCAGCCTGCGACGGGCGAACAGCTATTTTCACAGCCTCATCCCCCCTTTCTCGCACAAGGACCTGCTCGTAGCAGAGAGAGAGGAGTACGCGGCCGCGCGCGACTTGCTCACATGCAAATACTGTCTACGTCTGCGCCACAAAAGCGAGTTCGGGGACAATATGACGAAGAAAAAGAAAGCTCGAGGAGGCAGCGAGAATTATAACCGGTTCTGTGTTAGATGTGGCCTCCATCCACCACTCGGTTGTGGGGCATACAGTCCTGGGAATTCTGTAAAATGGTGTGGTCAAGAGTTTACGGTTGTGTTCTGTGTACGGTGCAGGAAAATGGAGCTCGCAGAGGATGATGGGACATTGGGGGAGTGTCGGCACAGTCGGAAAAGACGTATTGATATTCTTAGAAAACAGGAGGAGCAAGAGAGGCGAGTAAAACGGCAAGCCGAAAGGGAGGCTTGGCATCGACGTATGGAAGAGTTTTTGGGATCTGACACAAGTAGTGGTGGGGAATTTGATGATTTGGATAGCAATCCAGATGCGAATTGGGATAATGAATCAACTTAGGAAGTAATTTAGAGGATAAGTGCGTCGATTTAGGTAAGTCCTGCGTCGATTTAGGTAGACCCTTCGAAATCCATAGGTCAGGAGTGTTCGAGAAAGGCGAACAATATATCTAAAATGAAAACATGTTAATTTTTTGATAGATTGGTAGATTTAGAGCTGCTTGAATTCGAAGTACCTACCTATGGTTTGTCTCGTCACGGGGTGCGTCTCTCGACGCAGGGACGGATGTTGGACAGCCAAAGCATCTTCAAGAACATATCACATGCACGTACAGAGCAAAAGAGAAAAAAGAAAAAAAAGGAACGCGGAAGCGCAAACTTATTGCGTAACGACCCTCTTATATTTCACCACGAGGCTATCAAAAGTACTGGCCGCATGCCAAGTGCAGCAGTTCTGGTAAAGGCGCCGCACGGCGCAAGATATCAAAGACTTCGAAGCGAAACCCAACGACCACCGAGACAGCCCTACTCTCCCCGCCGATATCTCATCGCGCTCCCGAAATCACTCGAGTGAGTCCAGCAGTGCCGATGGAATCACACGCGCGCGCGCGCCTAGAAGAAAACCGTATCGTACATTCGCTGGCACTGGCGAATTGATGAAGATGAGGCGTAACGTCGAGAAAGAGAGAGAGATTGGTGAGGAAGGAAGGAAGGCTGGCATATATCGGAGCGTTGTTGAAGAAGTGAAGAAGCGAAAATGAGAAGAGGAGACGAGATATGGTGCTCAGGAGGAAGAAGAGGCGATTTATCCTAAAGCTCGCGCTGCACGACGCAGCCTTGGATGATATTCTTCTGGATGGTGCAACCCTGGATGATATTCTTCTGGACGGTACAGCCCTGGATGATATTCTTCTGAACGGTGCAGCCCTGAATGATGTTCTTCTGGAGAGAACAGCCTTGGACGATATGCTTTGCCATTTTGCTGATTTTGGGTTCTTTTTTCTCGGGCTGGGAGGTCGATTTGATTTTGTAGAGATGGATGACTTCGGATAGGTAGAGATGAGGATGTTATGATGCTGCGATGAGAAAAAAAGAACAAAACAAGAGGGGGAAATCCCACAGCTATATATACAACTCAAGAACAATACCAAGCAACCTCTCTCTCTCTCCTCTTTGAACCAACAAACAGAATCTCCTTCCGGAGTTGACTTCCCAATCCAACTTTTGCGCTTCAGCGGAAAGGGGGATGATTAAGCGAAGGGAAAACGCCTACTATTGTTCTCATCTTCGTATTGTTCCCCCTGTCCTACGAATCAGCACGCGAGTTTGGGCCCCGGGGGAATGCACATCTTTTGTGTTCAAGCTTTCTTTTGAGGAGATCTAGATGTGTCTTGTCTACGTAGATAAGAGAGAGTGTGGTTTTCGGGCTGGCGATTGGGGGATTGGAGAATTGGGACGGTTGGTTAGTTTGGGGAGGCGGGTTGAAAGAGGGAGCGTGCTATGTGAGGGGGTGGATTGGGAAAAAGGGGGGGATTAATGCGGGTTGGAAAGTGGGAAAGGAGGACATTAAAGATTATTCAAAGATTCTAGATCTTGTATGCACACGGGAGTAGCTGGTGTGGGAATTGGGGGGGGGGGGACATGGATATTGATATTGATATTCAAGCGGCCTTCTTTGATAGGTGGTGATGATTGATCTAGGTTCTTGGATGATGGATGTTAAGGAAGTTTTGCTTTTGTGAGAGAAAGAAGAGAAGGGGGAGGAGAGTGGGAAACTGACGGGATCGGATTGGGTTGGGGTCTGGTTAGTTTGGGGGTTCATGGGGAGGAGGGAAGTAGGAGAATGCGGGGATGGATGGATGGACGGTTTTGAATCGAATAGGAAGATCGTCACTTTTAAATCAAACCAGAACCCAGCCATGGAGCAAGTAATATTCATATATATACAGAGGTCTCATTTTCGCTCAAGGAGATATTCTTCATGCTTAGACAGACACACGGAGTCGCACTGCAAGAGGGACAGGTCAAGTTGCCATGATGTTTGTATATATTTCACATCTGAGTATATATCTAGACCAAGCTCTCCAATCCCTCCGGTGGATGATGACAAATTCTCACACCACGTTCCAGACGCCTGACCTGCGCGCCTCACAAAGAAAGAAAATAAATGGAAGAACGCCAGGTATCGAATTTTCATCCCTCGTATGGTATACAACATATACAACAACGCCGCCGCGTTCCCAATCACCAGGGGTGGACAGAGTTCAGGTACTAGATATTAAATCTTGGCAAAAGAATATTGAGCAAAGCATCTTTGCTGGTGTCGAAGCTTGGGGGTGGCTTCAGTCCCGCAGTAGCTTCGTCGTGGGCTGGCTGAATCGCGACCCGGCGAGTTCGGCGGGCGGGCTGTCGGGAAGTTCGTATTGTGGCGTCTCCGAGTCGAGCTCTTGACGCTGAACGTACGGTTTCTCGGGCACGGGAGGCCGCTCTGCTTCTGGAGTTTGATAGCCGTAGGGGTAATAGGTTGCGGGAGGGGGGTTATCGTAGGCGGGTGCCGAGGACCCGGCTGCGGCTGCTGCTGCGGTCCTGGCCCGGCGGCGGCGGGACATGAGGAAGAGACCGAGCAAAGCGGCGATGAGGAGGGCGCCGACGATGACGCCAACACTGACGCCAATTTTGACGCCGCGAGAGGTGCCGCCTGATGAGTTCTTCTGAGACATAGCTGCCCCTTGGAAGGAGGCCTCTGTCTCGCTGGAGTTCGGGTTTAATCCGAAAGTCATCCCTTTAGCACAGTCGCCTTTGCCTCTGGAATAGAACCCTAGTTTATATTAGCTGCTTTCCGCTGAGATGCTTGGGAGAATGCGACTCACATTGCGGATCAGTGCTAGAAACATGCAGCGTGTATGATGGATAGGGGACTACGTTGTTGAGGTTGGGCATATATCCAGAGTCTATACCCTGTGGAAGCGGTTCGCAGGGGTCATTGAAAGAAGATTGAGTTACTGAGTGGTTTCCACCTTGAAACTCGAATATGATGGTATCATCAATGTGTGCATTTACGGTGTTTGGAATGAAGGTATTGGCGTTCGCAAAAACCTGAAAAACGTGAGAGGAATCCACAGACCTTACATTGGTAGGTATCTTACTGTGTATGTAGCTGGGGGCACCGAACTTGAACTTGTGGGTGTTGCCGGCACCGATACAGGTGCTACTTTTGCTGCCGCAATTCCCTCATACGGAATTGCATATGCTTGCATGCCGGTTGTGCTGACCGTGAATGCATTGGTGTTGGAGAGACTTGAAGTGCCATAGAGCGTCATTTGAAGGGTTGCCCCAGAATTCAAATTGGTATAGCATTTTCCATTCCAGGCAGGTCGAGTGGAGGGAGCGGTATCATTCGGCGCTAAACCGTACGAGCTGGGAATCTCAATATCAGCTACGACTAGAAGCCGTGGCGGCAAAAGACTGACCTTGGACAACAGGCAATGTAGTCCGGTGCAGCTACCCAAGACGTAGCAACGGTAGTGTAACCTGCTGGGCAAACAAGAGGACTGAAAGCTGGAGCGGCGGTGGTGCCCGAGGCGGAGGCAAGGAAGCTGCTCATGAATTGAGTCGGATAGCAATCGCTGAAGGTGGTGCCTGGAACGGGAAGAGGGTAGTTCATCCATATCTCATAATCCTGGTTCTCCAACATAGTCAATTGATTCTGCAAACATGTCGTCGGCGCCGGAGTGAAAACTGTGGTCATGGCTGGGGTGACCATACTCGCCGACGACATCACTGTCGCCGACGCAACCGCCATTGCTAGAGACATATTCGGCGCACTTGGACTGCCTCTCTCTCTTTCGACAGACGACGGAGTGATCTCACGTTCGCCAAGTCAGGGACGGGTGCGCGCTGAGAGATATACTGTAAATCAGGTTCTGGGCCCACCAACCGTGCCACACTTGTGCTCCCCCTCTCCTTGGTAAGGGGTGATTATCAGGATAATGACTGATCATGCTCTCTAGCCTATAGTACCCTAGAGGATACGAAATGCGACTCCAAAGTAAGCACGCACTTGACAGCGCCGCAATGCTATGCCTCCATAGAGTATGGTAAGGAGCCAGGACTGCGACCACCACAGTGCTCCGTCAGGGTGTCACCGTCACGACTCTTGCTTACAGGGCTCAGCACATGGCTCGTGGTTGTCGCGGTGCCGCGGGTGCGGCACAGCAACCCAACCTCTGGCCCATACAGACCCCATACAGACAGACATGTCTGGGACCTCGCACCGCCTCGGTTGGGTAACTTGAGATGCCGGTCGCAGATTGCAGGGTAAAGCTGGAAGCGCCAAACTGCAAAAGCCGTTGATCAAGGGGCGGGGATTGCAGGATTTCTGAGATTTGATTTGTGTCGTTGATAGCGGTGTCGTCGAGTACATCTGGACCCACGGGGAGAATACGGATGAGTGAGGATATCCGTGCAACTCTGGCCAGTCGAGACTCAGCACACAGAGGACTCCTCTGGACCGTATTCTTGCAACTTGCAGTAAACTCTTTGATGCCAATGCGTTGATCCAGGGTTTGACAAGAAGACCTGGTTCGCTTTCACGTTGAGTGCATATCGCTATATCAAATCAGCCAATCAGGTAGATAGTCGGGTTCGCGTTACTGAGCGCGATTCTCTATCCTCCCTAGAACCGACTACTCTACTGGGCTTCGTATACAAGAAGTTCCACATTGATACCACATCACTACTGTACCTTGATCAAAGATGAACACCGTCTTTTACTGCTGTTGGTAGGGATCTGCGACTCCCGGTAAGCGTCGGCTGTCTTTACTTACTGTACTTGGGCTCTTGCTCTGCGGGTCAGAGGGTCTCCGCCAAGTTTGCGGTGACGATGTTCCGATCGTCTTGCGGTTAAGATAGAGTTAATTCGGAATGATACCGTAGGTACCCATATGTTCCCGGCTCGGCAGGCTTGCTATACCGCCGTGTTATTTGGACTATCTTACCTACCTCAGGGACCTATATAAGAGGCTTAAGAGGTTCCAGACCCGGATACCTGACTGGCGAAGTTCAGCCCGCAACATCCGGGGAACTTGAATCTACAATCAGTACTTTACCTGTGTACACACTTGTACAGTCACGTCCTGAGCGTATCAGGGCGGGGATTGTGGCCCGAGGCGTCGAGGCCAAGACAATCATACGTCCGTACCATCTTCTGAGGTCTCTGAAACTGTCAGTCTGAGCCTTCTTCCCCCGCCCCCGTTATTATTCCACGAGCAAGAAAATTTGGATTTATGAGAAACCCAGCCGCACGATATTAATAGTGCGACCTTTGCATTCCCTACCCGCCAATCCTCCCAATCAAGGGCTGCGACTATATTGAGGCGCAGGATGCTCGGCGCCAATGCCAACCCAGCCGCCTCCCAGTTTCTCTACTTAGAGCCCAGAATGGCCTCAAACGCTGGCGCTTGCAGCTAGCAAGACTCTGGACTGGTTGGTGCAGGGCAGTCTGGGACTCTGTGGACGCCGGAAGGGTATGCGAGCAGCGCTCCCGTCGGGATGAATCGAGATGCGTTTTGTTATCGATTATCGATCCATAGCAGTGATAGCACGGTCTCCCTTCGTTTAGGCGCGGAGAGCGGGAGGGCGGGAGTGAGCGCTGGAGAGCTTGTTTGCTTGGCTGGATTGTTCGGAGCTGTTTTCAGCCTCATCTACGTACAGCCGTGGAAATGCTCCGAGTCATTAGCACCATCAACCCCTCATTCCAATTCCTACTTAAGAGTAGCGATGGAGACCCACAAATCATACCATATCAACCTCCTCGACACCTAGACTTCTCAGATCGGAGAGCATCCGATCGCCCGCCGGAATGCCTGGCGAACTTCTGTAATCGACCAATTGTGTGCTGGAGGAGGGGGCGGTCAATCTCGGTCAAGATCCGACGGAAAACATCCACATCTACTAAACCAAGAAAATGAGCATTAGTATATCTGCTCCGAGCGATGTAGGTAGCAAGCTGATTTACTCCTCTCCTCCTGCACAGCCGCGAGTCCCATGGGAAGCTAGGAATTTTCTTGATTCGTGTTGATGTTGAAGAACAGTGGGCAGAGTCGTAAATCTGCCTGTGTTGTTTGGTTCGCAAACCGAGCTTCCATGTTACGGAAGCTAGGGAGGAAGGGAAATCAGTGAGTTTTCTCTGCTTCATAATATCTGGGTATATTGCAATGACTAGGTATATTATTGAACAGTGGGAAAGTCGGTTTGGGCTACAAACATGTTAGACCGAATAGCAAGAGCCTGTGAGTCAGGTTGAAAGTTAGCAGCCATGGCGGTTGGGTCTGGGAGAGGTTGACCCATGGTCGAGATGTGCTATAAAGACAACCGATGTCAAGCGGATGGTTGCTAAGGTTAGGAACCTTAAATGGGTGTCAAGGTACGTTATTGCTGCCAAGTTGTATAAGGTTGGATGGTCCCAACCAAACAATCTCTCCGTCGTTTGTACCTCTCACGTGGGGTGCTGTTTTCAGCCTCACTAACGTACTCGGTACCAAGTCAGTTTTAGTCAAGTTTCTTGGCCAGCACAAGTGTCGCGTTTGTATTCTGCTTTTACAGAATGATGATATCAAGGTCTCTTTACTGATTTTCTCTCACGTTCTACTATTTAAGAACTTTTCCCCCTATGAGCTACCAAGTCCCTATTCAGGTGTATTTCTTATGTATAATACCACTAGAGATCCTTGATGTGTCGGGTCAGAGCAATGCCTAGCACCGCTGCTCAAAAGGGAGCTTGAAGCTTAGTTTGGCGTGATCAAAGACTACCAACTAGTGTCAATTCAAACAGCCCTCATGACTTGCCCCTCAGATGTTTCTTCGTTTCTCAGTTGTTCTAAAGGAACACAGGTCCACCTGGACTAAGGGATGGGGGGAAAAAGAAGGGAAAGAGGTGTGAAGCCAAGATACCAGAAGATTCATGTTAGTTCACCTCAAGCAGATGCTCTCCATGAGGGATAGGTGGTATTAGGGCAGCGATTACCACGAGCTTGCTCATGAAGATGCCAGAAGCAACGAGGCCTCTTAGGGCAAGGCAAATGCTAGGAGGCTGCCCTCCTTGGATCACCCCAGGTATCAATGGAATTTGATAGTCTAATTGCTTCATGCCGTTGGATACTGGTCAAGAATGTACGGAGCAGGCAGGATTGAGGCAGGAGAGAGACTGTGCGAAGGATTGTTATTAGCAGAGTCAAGTTTTCTCAATGACTTGAAATGAATCTACTAGACAAGAGAAAACGAAACACCTCCTCAATGTTCGTAATCCGCACGGACTGGACTTATGATACCAATGCCTACCTGTTCTGAACAGTCCTGGCAGCCAAGTCCTCTCTGCACGGTAAGCATCTGCCCCCGAGCCTCACGAAGGCCATTGTACAACTCTCCAAGCCAGAAGACGAAGGAAAGAGAGAGAAGTGCCGGAATCCAGGAGCAATTGAGGCCATTCCAGTGTCTGGGACCCCCGAACATTCCAGATGCCGGCAGAACAAGCGAGGAATGGGTCCTGCAATGTAGATGCCTCAGGCATGGAAAAGGTACCCCAGATTCAGCGCCCACCGGGGGATGGAAGGCTCTCGAGGCGGCGGTAAATAGATATCTGTTGTTGATTCGAGGTCTTGTCTTGAACGTGTTGGCCAGGAGAACGCAGGACTGCACCCAAAAATGGACATAAAGAGGTGCCCATGCATCTTTCTCATTGGTTGGGGCGCGCAGTTGGATGTACCACCCTTGACGTCTGCCGGGTCGTCGTGGTGAATTCCATCGAAACTCCTCGAAATGTTTTTCGCTAGCGCTAGAAGCTTCCCCAAACGGGCCCATCTATTTCTTTCCACCATCACCAGCTTCTCTCCTCCTCTTCCATTTCTTCTTCATACCATAAACTCCAATCAAGATACCCTGTCCTTGATTCTTGATTCCCTGTCTCTCCATCACTTCTGAATTCCCATCAAGGTAAGCTGATAATAAATCAATTCCTTGTCCCCTGAGCCTCTGCCTCGTCTTCGCTGCTCTCGGTGTGGAAGCCTTCAGCCTCACGCAATTGAGCTTCCACAAACCCCCCATTCATTTGGGTATTTTACTCGCGCAAAGCATCTCGATCATCCCACCATCTCAGCCATCTGCACCAATTCCTACACGAACTTCTGCACACAGATTCTCACGCAGACCATCACTAACACCCTCTGGCCAGATCTTCCACCACAGCAACCATGGCTGGCGGCGAAACCTTCGAATTCCAGGCTGAGATCTCTCAGCTGCTCTCCCTCATCATCAACACCGTCTACTCCAACAAGGAGATCTTCTTGCGAGAGCTTGTTTCCAACTGTTCCGATGCTCTCGACAAGATCCGCTATGAGGCTCTCTCCGACCCAAGCAAGCTTGAGTCTGGCAAGGACCTCCGTATCGACATCATCCCCGACAAGGAGAACAAGACCCTCACCATCCGTGATACCGGTATCGGTATGACCAAGGCTGTAAGTACCATGCCAATTGTCTGCAGTTCCAGGGCTCTACTAACACCAAACAGGACCTTGTCAACAACCTGGGTACGATCGCCCGATCTGGCACCAAGCAATTCATGGAGGCTCTCACCGCCGGTGCTGATATCTCCATGATTGGACAATTCGGTGTCGGTTTCTACTCTGCATACCTCGTTGCCGACCGCGTCACTGTCGTCTCCAAGAACAACGATGACGAGCAGTACATCTGGGAGTCCAGCGCTGGCGGCACCTTCACCCTCACCCCCGACACCGAAGGCGAGCCTCTCGGCCGTGGTACCAAGATCATCCTCCAGCTCAAGGATGAGCAGACCGACTACTTGAACGAGTCCAAGATCAAGGAGGTCATCAAGAAGCACTCCGAATTCATCTCATACCCCATCTACCTCCACGTCCAGAAGGAGACCGAGACCGAGGTCCCTGATGAGGAGGAGGAGACCAAGGAGGAGGAAGGTGATGAGAAGAAGGCCAAGATTGAGGAGGTTGACGACGAGGAAGAAAAGAAGGAGAAGAAGACCAAGAAGATCAAGGAGACCAAGATCGAGGAGGAAGAGCTCAACAAGCAAAAGCCCATCTGGACCAGAAATCCTCAGGACATCACCCCCGAGGAATACGCTGCCTTCTACAAGTCCCTCTCCAACGACTGGGAGGACCACTTGGCTGTCAAGCACTTCTCCGTCGAGGGTCAACTCGAATTCCGCGCCATCCTCTTCGTTCCCAAGCGTGCTCCCTTCGACCTGTTTGAGACCAAGAAGACCAAGAACAACATCAAGCTTTACGTCCGCCGTGTCTTCATCACTGATGATGCCACTGACATCATCCCCGAGTGGTTGAGCTTCGTCAAGGGTGTTGTTGACTCTGAGGATCTCCCTCTCAACCTGTCTCGTGAGACTCTTCAACAGAACAAGATCATGAAGGTCATCAAGAAGAACATCGTCAAGAAGGTTCTCGAGCTCTTCTCCGAGATTGCCGAGGACAAGGAGCAGTTCGACAAGTTCTACTCTGCCTTCAGCAAGAACATCAAGCTCGGTATCCACGAGGACTCCCAGAACCGTGCCGCTCTTGCCAAGCTTCTCCGATTCAACTCTACCAAGTCTGGTGATGACATGACCTCCCTCACCGACTACGTTACCCGTATGCCCGAGCACCAGAAGAACATGTACTACATCACCGGCGAGTCTCTCAAGGCCGTCTCCAAGTCACCCTTCCTCGACTCTCTCAAGGAGAAGAACTTCGAGGTTCTCTTCTTGGTTGACCCCATTGATGAGTACGCCATGACTCAACTCAAGGAGTTCGACGGCAAGAAGCTTGTTGATATCACCAAGGACTTCGAGCTCGAGGAGACCGAGGAGGAGAAGAAGACCCGTGAGGCCGAGGAGAAGGAGTACGAGGGTCTCGCCAAGGCTCTCAAGAACGTCTTGGGTGACAAGGTTGAGAAGGTTGTTGTCAGCCACAAGCTCATCGGCGCTCCTTGCGCCATCCGTACCGGCCAATTCGGTTGGTCCGCCAACATGGAGCGTATCATGAAGGCCCAGGCCCTCCGTGACACCTCCATGAGCTCTTACATGTCCTCCAAGAAGACCTTCGAGATCTCACCCCGATCACCCATCATCAAGGAGCTCAAGAAGAAGGTTGAGGCTGACGGCGAGAACGACCGAACCGTCAAGTCCATCACTCAACTCCTCTTCGAGACCTCCCTCCTCGTCTCTGGTTTCACCATCGAGGAGCCCGCTGGATTTGCCGAGCGCATCCACAAGCTTGTCTCCCTTGGTCTGAACGTTGATGAGGAGCCGGAGACCGCCGAAGAGACGGCCGCCGAGGCCGCTACCGGTGATGCTCCAGCTGAGAGCGCGATGGAGGAGGTCGACTAGATGCATCATGTCCTTAATACCAGCAACGGGAATATGCGGAGTTTGGTTGGTCTTTCATGATGGTTTCGTCGAGGTAATCTTGCATCAGCAGGCTTCTCTTTTTGCGTCGTGGTCTCTTTCAATGGCATAATCCTGAAAACTGTACCTTGTAGTTACGCGTTAAGACTAGGTCAAAAGAAGAGCAATTGAAAATTTACACTATCTGTTTGCATTGTGAATCGTGACATGACTGTACTTGTATTGCTGTCTTAATGCCTCTAAAGCTGCATTCCACAAACTGCCCCTATTCCCAGATCTTAACTTACTAAAAGAAGCGCATCTCCAGACTCAAGGTACAGTACCTTGATAAAACTACATCACCCACACGCCATATAAACAAATCAATTAAGTCCTTTAGCTACCTACTACTTATCCCAATCTCCTCCCTCTTAAACCCACCACTTACTCATCCATCCATCCATCCATGCATCTGTCCCCACCCTCCCTCCCTCCTTCCCAACCATCCCGACCCAATTTCCGGAAGAATAATACCTTAGCTGGGGGCATTGAATTTGATCGGGATCACGTGTAGAAGGTCTAGGTAGGTAAGGTAAGGGATCATTTGTGTTTTGAATTGAAAAGAAAAAAGAGAAAAAGGGCCCATAAAGTTTTATCCCCCCTAGAACGCCGGATATGCAAAGCTTCATTCCGCTCTTCCTCTGTTCTCGTCTCTCGTCTGTCGTCTCTGTTCTTGGGATAGTGAATAGTGATAGTTGAACAAAAAGAAAAGAGAATAAAAAGCTAGCCCGTCTTAGTTTTCTTCTTCGGCCGCTCCTCCTCCTCCTCCTCCTCGGCCTCCTCTTCGCTTCCTTCCTCTTCACTACCGCTACCGCTCCCGCTACTCTCGTGCGCGCTGTCATACTCCTCCGCTACATCGCTCTCGCTATCCTCCTGGAAATCCTCATCTTGGGACTCGCTGTCGTCGTCGGCGCTGCCGCGGTCTGCGCGCGCCGCTACGACGTCGTCCTCGTCGCTGGACGCCATGTCGGGATCGCGGAGCGCGGCCGCGAGGAGCGCGCTGCCGTCCTCGTCCATCTCGTTCTTGACCCGGAGCCCTTTGATCTTGAAGAAATCTTCGAGCGGCTTCTGCTCTTCGCGGTTGATGTTGGAGAATTGGGATTCGCCGGCGCCGCCCTTCATGTGGACCGTGATGTCGAAGGTGCGGGAGGCGGAGACGGCACCGCCGACACGCGAGAAGGTGATGCTAGCGGTTTGCTCGTAGGAGATGTAGGTTGCGGGTTTGGGGACGAACATGAAGGCTTTCTCGAGGCAGTAGAGGAAACCCTCGCTGGCTTTGATGGAGCACTTGATGCCGAATTGTTGGTGGTGGCTGTTGGCGTGGTCAGTGGGGCGAGTTAAAAAAAGGGAGAGGGTTCATAAACCTACCTTAGGAAATCCTTGGCTGGTTGGTTGACCTTCTTTCCTGCAAGGCCACGGAAGACCTGCGTAACGACCTGATGCAAGGGCTGCTCGTAACGTGGAAGCAGCTTGTCCTTATACTTCTCGTTCAACAGTTCCTCGGTCATATTCAGATCGATCGAGACCTCCTCGTCCTTCTTGAACTGCATCACCAGGAAAGGATATCTCGTCTGACCTTGTCGGAGGGGTGGGTCAAGACCAATACAGATCATGAAATGTAGCTCGTCGGGTTTTGGGAGGATCATGAATTTCTTGATAGCCTCGTACTGGATCTTGTAGTCGTACGTCTTACCACGTAACCGGAAAGAATTCTCGTACATATCGATATCGAAGCGTCCTCTGCGCATTGTTAGCGACCCAGCAACACAATTAGGAGAGCGACCATACCTTGGAGTGAGGTGAAGAACATCAAGGAACGTAGCAAAAGTATCACCGGCAACCTCACCAATCTCCGCCTTCTCCATCAGCGTATCGTAGAACAGATTTGCCGCATTCTGTTCCTCTTCGGCCTCCGCATCACTTGGCGCATCCTCACCCTCCAATGCCTCCTTCTTTGTCGTCACACCGGGAATGTAGAACCTCATCTCAACCAACTGATCCTTTCCCGCACCTGCCTTCTTGCCCTTCCCCCGCGCGCCCCCAAGCGCCCCGTTACCCGCATCGTCGCCATTAGTCGGCAGCGAGAACTCCACCGCGACCTCGTTTTTGCCTGCCAAGTTCGTATTCGAGATCTCTGAGTAGGGGATCTCAAAGGCCGGCCTGTTCTGAACGTTGAATGCTAGCTCCGCCTTGCCAAACTCGCCCTTGCCCCAGTTCCAGCCGCGCAGCGCATGCTCCTTATGTTCGAGATTCGTGCTGTACCAGTTCTTGAAGACCTTGCTCAGGCGCTCAAAATCCTGTTCCGTGTTAGTAGATGAGTGGCAGATGAGGGGTGTGCGCGGACCTCTTGCTGGAAACCGTCGAGCTGGACGATGCCCGAGTTGCGCAGGAGGATCTTCACTTCGTAGCCTTTGGATGCGCGACTCCATTGAGCGCCTCCGATATTGCTGTGGTCAAGGGTAAAGGTGTCGCCCCCGCCAGATGGCTTCCAACCAAACCCCGTCTCGGCGAATCGACATTTGCCTGACTCTTTGGAGAGGTCGAGGTAGATGTTGTCAAAACTTTCCCTGTAGACCAAGATGTGTTAGTTGCGGTATAGCTGTGGAGATGCTTCAAGTTCCAAAATATCAAGGGAAGCAGCAGGGGAATGCGCCAAGTCTTACATTGCCATCTTGGTAGATCTGGTCGATGTGTTGAAGGTGACAGGCAAATTCAAGATGATGGTTTGGAGCTCGCGTAGAAAGTTGGACGCGTTCGCGGATTTCCATTAAGCCATGGTCACGTGACTGCGTCCCTTGGTACCGGGCGGCCTTTTGTGGGCCGATCCCCGCAACGGGGCGAATATAGGATTTACGGGGTATTATTTGTGTAAAAGCGCGATAAGCCCTCATCATGGGTTGGTGAGATCATGAAGCATGTTGCTTCTGAGGTCAATCTAGCAAAAGAGCTACAGCCATCAAGGCTTAGATAAGGTGGAGAAGGTCCCTAGAATCTGTTTCTATTCCGCAATATCTAAAACTTTGCGCCTTCCGGTGATCTCAAACGAATAGGACGAGTGAGGAGGAAGTGCAACGCAGATCCAGATATCTCGCCCTTCCAGAAGTATCCGACATTAAAGAAGACAAAACCACCATAACCAGTTGTCGTTGCGTGAGGGGGAATCGTATGACGGACACGCTATTAAAGAGAGAAAAGGAAAGTCAAAAGACGCCGTTGCATGCCCATATCGTGTTGAACCCGCTCCCATCGCTCGTCTGTCATCCCCACAACTTCCTCCTGTGTGTATGCAAACCATCGTGTCGTCGCGTGCTAGTAATCATGTCGTTGTATGTCAACCTTCATCCTTCTCAAGCAAGAGCAGTCTTCTCGGGATCGGCCACGCGCTTCTTGGTCTCCCTCATCACTGCATCTTGCCCACCCATTCGTCGTCCAAGCGCTCTCTCCAGCTTCGCGCCCAAGGCCAACTTGCTCAGATTCTCACTGCGCTCCTGGCTCAGCACGAACCTCTGGCTCGCCAGCTTCTTGTCTTCCAGCTTCTCCAGACCTTCCTCGATGTCCTTGATCTCTTGTTGGGCAGAGTCGGAGGTAAGGGATGTTTTGACGGTATTGGCGACAGAGGGGGCCGCGCTATAGGTGCTGAAGCGGGTGGATGCGCGCTTGGAGGCCAGCTGTGAGGGTGCCATGGTCAGCGGGTCGATCGGATGGCCAGTCTTGGTAGAGAGAGGGGCAGAGAGTTATATAGATAGAAGAGGAAGAGCACGACTTACGCTGGGCGCCATGATGGGGCGAGAGGATTCCAAGGACCGACCCATTGTGACGTTTCAAGGGGATGTCGCAAGGTCGATGTGTTGATTCGCACGGTATAGAGACGAAATCTGCCTCCTTTGTTCGATAGGTTGTTCTGCAGGGCTGTGGACGAGGGCAGGAGGACGGGCTGAGTCGCTGTCGCAGACAAATGGTTTGAGAAGGGCGAGTTGATGAGAGGAAGTTGCAGGGTAGTATTTCTTGTCTAAGGCTGAGAGGGACTGGTTGACTCGAGGTCTCCAGGCTCTAACCGGAGGGTCTTTGTGAAAGGGAGACTGGCGCGAAGGGTGCGATTATTTATTAGGATAAGAAGGCAAGAAGAGACGTCTTTTGCCAAGATGGGATATCCTCTTCTTCTCCTTCTTTGTCGAAGGATGGAATGAGACCGTCAGATTGTATGTGGCGGGCGGCGGTTTGTTTCGGGGGCGGGCAGGATTACATAGGTGCAGAGTGGCCGTTGAACCAGATCCCAGCAACAACAACAGCCCTGGTCAGCCGCCAAGGATGGAGACAATGGGGCCGCGATGCAGCAATTACGCAGGAGGGAGGGGACGGGGTCAGCAATCAGTTCTGCATACACACGATGGGTCATGAACGGTGGATGCGGATCCCAGATTGGCCTAATACAGTGGAGGAGACCAGGAATAGTGATGGCAGAGGCTGAGAAGAGTCAAGAGCAGAGCGCCAGAAGAGTAGAGTTTTAATATCAAGGGGCGATGCATTGCTGATCGCACCGAGATTTAGTCCTCTGCTCCGAAGGGCCTGGCGGTGCAGTGTGGGCGGTGGGCAGAAAGCATTGATACAATACCGTCTTGAGCGCAAGAGGTGAACACAGCAGAGCAGAGCAGGCCAGGGAGAATCGTATTCTCCAAGGGTAAGGTAATGTAAGGTAATGTAAAGTAGGTAGGTATAGGAGGTGATATTGGTATTGGTTAGTGTTCATGTGATATTATATCATATCAGATCCCTAGACGGGACTGTACTGTAGTATCAGAGCAGATGAACAGGACATTAATAGCATCCTCACATCCTGTAACCTTCCCTACTGCACAATCTCAACGATAGAAGCCCCTGTCACCGCGTTGGGTCCCTGTCAGCGCGTGGCAACGGTTTGAGGTCTCCATGGCGCTGCATGTTGTTCCATGCACGGGGCAGAGAAGACGAAGAAGAATAGGAGATTGTGTCCCGCTCTTGTCCGCTCCTGTCTCACATCTGACCGTGTAAGGCTGCTCTAGGATGGGGCATGGAAACGTGGAAACGTGGCTGTCTGGGTTTGTTCGGGAACCATAGTCTTGATACGACTTTACTAAGGTACTGTGCTTCTGCTACACAAGCACTAATCAATAGTCAACGTTGGGCTTTGGACATCTTTCGTGCTTTTCATTGGACGATTTCTCTTTAACTCTTGATTCTGTGTGCATAGATGCAACTCCTGCAGACTTCTTAAAGCCTTTTAAAGACTCAAGCCGACTACTAGTACTGTGTGTCTCAAGCCTGCTTATCCTGTATGCAGGTCGATTGCAGGTCGATTACTGTAGTCTGTATCAAATCATACGTTGTTTCTCCTCCCCTCTTTCCCTGCCTTTTTTCCCTTTTCTTCTTCGCTAGCTATCGCCACCAACACCACCACCTCAACCCCGTCGCTCTACCTACCTTACTCAGGTCAACTCCTAGAACAGCCAGCACCCCTGATTCTTCCCTGGCCACCTGCGGTCGTGATCCTCGACTATCCTTGTAGCCCGCCCTCGCAATGCCCAAACAAAAGCTCTTCCTCAAGGACAACAAGAAGAAATCGAAGCAGCCGCAAGTCAGCCCACCGCCTCCCTGCGCCACATGGTTACATACTGATCTAGTCCACCGTCCAGGCCCCCGCAACGGCTGATGAGTACCTCGCCGGTAAGTGCTCAGTACTTGTGGAGTATACAGCATGGTACGCGCCGTGCTGTGTACCCCATATACCGCCCGCTTTGACGCAGAGAGGAGCACGGCTAATCAGCTTCAAACCCCACAGCGGGCGTTGATTTCGAAGAAGCCGGCGAGAAGTGGAGGGGCGGCGATGCTGCAAAGGTTGGGTCAAACCCCTTTTCCCCCCTTTCTGTTGCTGCCAGTACCACGTGACACCACTGACCTCCCGTCCCTAGTCCACCCGATTCTTTCTTCGTGCCATTGACTGCTACAATGAAGCCCTGAAGAAGTTTCCTTCCTCTTTTGATCTTGCATACAATAGGTCGGTATTCAATGTATGACTCGAGGGTTGGTGGCTAATGTGGCGACAGGGCAAGGGTTCAGTATGAGCTCACCCAGCACCCCAAACTGCTGGCTCAACTCCCGGGAGATCTGCTGGATCTCTTGCAGACTGCATTGGAGTCCAGCAGGTACGCCTTGGCATTAAAGCAGGACAATGCAGATGTTCTCTTGTAGGTTCTCATTTCTATAGGCTCTCTTTTCTACATGCCAATTTCGCATCGTTGAACTTCCCTTTCTGTCCATGTCGTACGGCATGTCTATAGCTTTCATGTGGAATATGGACTGACAAACCCAGCAACACTGCCCAAATCCTAACCAGTCTGGCCGAAGCATCCACTGAATCGCGATCAAACTCTACCCCAGACACCCTGCCCTTGCTCGAGGAAGCTTTGGAATTATTCCAACGCTGCCTCGCATTGCAAGAATACCAATACACCGAATCTCAGACTCAGGATGGAGCTATGTCCGATGATCCGTCCATGGAGACCTCTGACCTGCCTGACTCGGAAGAAGGCGGTGTCTCTTTGACTTCAGATGAAGAACCGCCACAGGATGACCGCTGGGCCACGATCGTCGAGCCCGTCACCAACAACACGCTCGTCGACACTGTTCTCGCTCAATTGGAGACGTTGACCTTACTGTGCAACCTCATTCCCTCTTCCTCGGACCCTACGCCACTTACCTTCATCACCGAGTATTCCTCCAACCTCTTGAGTCCGCAACCCTCCCGTGATCTTGTCCATTGGATTCGATCCCTTTCACCACGATTTACAGCTAACGCCCCTCAGATACCAAACTACCCCCCTACCTCGCCGACACAGGCAGAGAAGCAGAAGCCCATCTGATAATTGCCAATTTCCAAGCCGCGCACGCCGACTTGTCGTATCGCCTGCAAAAACTTGACTTCGAATCTTACACAACCGCCCTCACCAACGCCTTCTCCCCTCTAGACCTAACCAGCCATCCCGAAGCCCTCGTCAACCAAGCCGAAGCCCTGCTTTCTTTCAACAGCACTGTGCGCACCCACCCGCCGCCCTCCCCTGACCCTCTCCCATCCCGCTGGTCTGCTCTCACCACCGCCCTCTCCTGCCTCGCCACCGCTGCCAAGCTCCCTGCCGCGTCCCACCTCTCCAAGATTCACCTCCTGCGGGGCGACCTCGAGCTGCACCGATACCAGCTTGGCTGCTGCCACCCGCCTTTCCCCACCGCGGCCGCGAACGGCCCCGTCCTGCTCAAGAACGCGGAGAAGTTCTACCGTGGCGCGGCGGCTCTCGCGTCGGATGGGAAGGAGCGGGTAGAAGCGAGTGTAAAGGAGGAGCTGGTGCGAGCGTTCAGGGGCGAGGGGGGCAAGATAGGCGAGCTTGCGGGAGAGAGGGAAGCGAGAAGCGTACTGGAGGAGGCGCTTGAGGAGGGCTTAATTGCCGCGGAGCAGTTGCAAGGGTTGGGGATTTCGTAGTGTCGCTGGGTCCTTGGCTTGTACGTATGTTCATATCCATAGTTCAACCAAATCGAACTCGCGCCTGACCTGGAATCCAAATCAGTGAAGTAGCTGTTGGGCACCTGTTCATTGACCTAGCTGTAAAGTCCCCAAAGCCTGAATACCTGAACTCCTGACACCTTTGCCTTCTAGAAGAGTTTGATTGTGGAGGGCACAGTGCATAATGTCTTGGTACCTATGTACATACCTATCTTATATATATATATATAAACAGCCAATAATCAACATCACGTTGACATGCATATAAAAAAGTCCGATACCATAAAGCGACCTGAAACAGCAGCGCGACCTAAGCTCTAGGCGGCTCTTCGTTTTCAATAGCGAAAACCACCAGCTACTTTGACGGTAAGATGCAATTGGAATGTTCAATATACAGTAGGTGGTTAACTGTTATCTTTCATCAACAGTCTTCACTCTGTTCTGGCCGTCTCGATGTCCCGGATGAGGTCTCCCGTAGCATCGGAAATGTCACCATTCCCGAAGCTGGCAGTCATGTGATATCGAAACTCGCTAGAATTTGACGCCGCTAGCTTCTTCTCAATCGACAACTCGAACATCTCCACTTTCCACCACCACAATCGAATTGTTTTTCCAACTCCCCTCGATCCTCCCTCCTCCAGTCCTTCTCCTCGAGACCGCTTTTACGTTCGGACATCCTGTTCCTTTCTAATATTGTTGTGTTTGGATTTCATCGAGATATTCCTCCCTTCTAGAACTTTCCCGAGACGGCACCCTTCGGTCCCAGAAAAATCGCGTTCGATATCCGGTAACAGGACTCGACGGCTCGACAATCTCCTCTCAAACCATATCCGATTCTGGCAGTATTGAGCACGAGCACGCCACTGCTCTTGTATTATAACTCCGCCTGTGTTGTGTCTCAAATTCACCATTAGCGCCGACCTCCAACTCCCCTCCTAATCCGCGAGGCAGACAGTAAAGTCTTCCTCACTCCGCATCCCTTCTAGCACCATGGCGACCAACGGCACCTTCTCCCAACAGGAGCAGTACAAGAGTGGAAGTGAGCAGTACACAGCAACCTCTGTTCCGGCTGACTCCACTACCGGAAGCACCTCTGGCAATGATCTCTCCAAGGACGAGGTTGGCTGGTACTTTGTCGAGCAGTACTACACCACGTTGAGCAAGTCGCCAGAGAAGCTTCACGTAAGTTTGCTGACCCATATTCAAGACTGTTCCTGACAGTTCCTAGCTGTTCTACGGGAAGCGCTCTCAGTTCGTTTCAGGCCTCGAGGCTGAAGTAGCTCCAGTTTCTGTAGGCCGGAGTGTAAGTCACCAAACCTAGTAACGATTTCCATCTTCTAATTTCCGTAGGCTATTCAAGAACGTATCCGTGAACTCGAATTCCAAGACTGCAAAGTCCGCGTCTCCAACGTCGATTCTCAAGCCTCCTTCGACAACATTGTTATTCAAGTCATTGGTGAAACATCAAACAAATCTGCCGAGCTCAGAAAGTTCGTTCAAACCTTTGTTCTCGCGCAACAACCTACTGGCTACTTCGTCCTGAACGATATCTTCCGATACATCAGTGAAGAAACCGAGGAGGAGCCTGTTGAAGGAGCAGCTCCCGCGGAGGAAACCGCGGCTGGCCCCTTGGTCGACGATGTTGAGATGCCAAAGGCGCAGGCTGCTACTGAGGAACCCGCTGCTCCTTTGGACGCCGGCGAGGTTAACAAAGAATTGGAAGAGACTGCCGAGGCTGCAACAGTTACTGCTGATGTTCCTGCCACCAATGGCACTACTGAGACCACTGCTGAGGCCGAGGAAGCCCCAGCAGCTGCTACCAAGGCTGAAGAGCCAGCTCCTACCCCCGAGGTTGCGGAGAAGGCTGCCGAAGAAGAGGCCAAGAAGCCAGAGACGCCAGCTGAGCCAACTCCAAGCCCATCAGTCACTCGCGAGCCATCCACCAAGCCTACCGCCGCTGCCCAACGTGCCGCCCCACAGAAGCCCTTGACGTGGGCCAGCCGCGCAGCTGCAGCTGCAGGTCCTCCTAAGCCTGCTGTTCCAGTTGTTGCCCCTAAGACTTCTACGCCTCCTGCCCAGACACGCACTGCTCCCCCAGCTGCTCAACCCGCCAAGTCCGCCCAAGCTCAGCCTACCCCAGGTCCCACTCCCGCCGAGAAGGACAAGGAGAACGCCAACCCATCTGGTGGATGGCAAAATGTTGGAAGTGATCATGCCAAGAGACAAAACAGACCTCAATCAATCTCTGGCCCTCCTGAGAAGGAAGGAACCATGGGTTACGTGAGGAATGTTACTGAAAAGGTTCAGACTGAGGAGCTCCGTGCTGCTTTGGCTTCTTTTGGCCAGCTGATCTACTTCGATATCAACCGCGGAAAGGTAAGCAGTCCATCATCTTAACCGTAAATTTGAAGCTAATTATTCCCCTAGAACTGTGCCTTCGTTGAGTACGCTACTCCTGAGGGATACCAAGCCGCTGCTGCTGCGAACCCTCACAAGCTCGGGGGTGAGGATATCTATGTCGAACCCCGTCGCCCCAAGGCTAATGCATATGGCGGAAATGGTTATGCTACACGCGGAGGAGTCAGCGGACGTGGTCGTGGCGGGTTCGAACAAAGTCGAACAGGAAGCCAGGGACGAGGCAATTTTGGACAGAATCGTGGACGTGGGGGTGCTCCTCGAGGAGGTCGTGGCACTAGCCAGGCTGCCAATGCATGAACTCATACCTAGACAACACCTTCGATCGCAAGACGCCGACTTCTGTCCTTCCTTACAGGGCCACGAACACTCGGCGGTGTACCATACTCCGACTACGGCGTCATGAGACCAAGACCTTTGTACTCTATCTGCTCTCGTCATTCTCAGCCGTCTTTTCATTTCTTCTCGCAAAAGTTCAGCACTCTCGGTTATTCGGCAGCAGTTATCATTAAGGTATTCTGCTTTTACGCTCTGCACTGCGTGGGCTGTTTTGCATTTTCACTAAAACGGGACACGGAATGGGCTGCGGATTGAATTTCATTTTGACGAATTTCCCACCAAAAATCTATGATTTTGAGCTTTTTGTTGGCATGGATTGCGTCATACATCGATTTGATTCCCCCTTTTTCCTGATCCGAATTGCATAGCATGTTTCTGGCTTCTTATGGGTGGGTGAGAATGGATAGCGTGGATTGATGGTGGAGGTGAGGTAGTGGGACTGATAGACACGGGATGGTCACCTGTAACTACTCTAAAAAATAATAACGCAAACTTAACATGAAGTCTGTGGGTGTGTCCGGATAGTTGTGATCTGAATTTGGCGCCCAGTGAGTCAAGATAAGTCTGGATGTCTCCCTTCACATCTGACGACTCCCAAACTGCACTCGATGAGTTTGATGCCTGCCGGGATGTCACGAAGGGGTAAAATCAGATCCCATACTCAATTCGCAAGAAAGAGAAGCCAAAGCCCAAGGTAAAAGCCAGAACCATCCTCCAAAACCGAAAAAAAAAATCAAGAACCGATCCCGACAACCAACATAAACCTCTCTCTCTATATACCTACCCTCTTCCAGCATCTTATACTGTCACTTAGCTACCTACTACTGTCGAAGCCAAGAGTTTCATACGGGGATTCTGTTATCTGATCGTGTTCTCTGGTTAGTTGTGGACTTGGGAGCTGGTTAGTCTAGGGTGTGGTTTTTTTTGAGGGTGAGTAGGAAAGGGGAAAGGAATGGGAAATAACGTTGTCAAAGAAAAAAGGCGGGGGGGGGGGGTTGATATCTAGGACACGAGAGTGAAAATGGGAGAGGATTGGTCTTATGAATTTTCCCTATATCAAATGCATCTCACCACAATCTACCTATCTACCTATCTACCTATTTCCCCCTTTTGAACTTCTTCTTCATCCTTTAAGTACTTACATATGTAGTCGAGCCCCATGCACCTCACTCAATCCGCAAAAGCCGAACCCTCGTCTCTTTCTTTCGCTTTCACAAGTTATGATTAACTGAGTACAAGTTTTAAAATATGGAGTCTTCAATGGGTTCTGCGGGGAAAAGACCATGCGTGAATTTTTCCTAAATATTTAGGTAATCTAAAAAATCCATTATCAGAAATACCAACCCAGCATCCATCCCTCATTAGTACAGTGCCATCACCCCTCCCCCCCTATCTCCCTCCATCCCCCCTATCCTCTCCCCTCTCGGAATTAATACTAACTTTCAGACACACAAACAGCGATGAAGGAAGAGGCAAGTAAGTCTACCTAGCGGCGACATTGCGGGCAAGGAAAGTCATGGCGTCTGATAGGCATGGGAGTCGTAGCGTTGCGGTCGAAATAGCGACATGTGGACGGGCTCTCGTTCTCGAGATTGTAACCGCAGGGGATGGCGACCATGTGACCCCCGTTGTTGGGGCAGTTGGGTGGGGTGAAGACGAAGAATTCCCAGTGGCACATTGTGGAAGGGCTGGGCTGGACTGGGTGGGAGGCGTTGGAGTTTGTGGTGTGGGCTTTTTGAAAGGGGGTTGGCTTGATTTGATGGGGGTTTTTTTTGAGAGAGAGGATTGAGTTGGTGGTTTGGAGGTGAGAGGGAAGGGATATGGAGAATGAGGGCCTGCTTTTTATATACCTCGAGATAATTAATGCTCTGAATCATACAAGAGGACATGGAACTATTCACACATGTGGATGACTTCTAGGTTATAGGCAACGCAGAGAAAAGTAAGGCAAGGTATCGGACACTTGTGATTCACCATACCTCTGATATATACCAATGAAGCTCTGAGGCGAACTTCTCTACCACGTAGCACATAGCTGATTGAAGTCCAAGGAGATGCATGTTTCATTACTCGGATCCCTCTCAGTTATCCATCAGCTGAAGGAAGGAGCACGCTGGGAATATGTACAGGAGCTCTGGTACTATTTTCTGTTCAATTGGTGAAATCAAATGATGACAGAATCTGCACGTCCGGAGTACATCGCGTTACACGATCTGAAGGTCCCAGCCCGCACGAGATGCACCTCAGTTTGATGGCATCACGTGGAATCTCATGAACTTGCTGCGAAAGCAATCTAATGGCAGAGAAGATTATAAACACACAGGAATATGCAGCAAATCCCACCGAGAGAAGTCCATGCAGCTGACTCCAGCTTCATGGATTTCAGTCTTGCACCGCCCCTGAACTTCAAGGGCAGGGACATCTTCATCGTGACAATGTGACATACAACAGTACAAAGCAATAATTGGCAATACCTCGCTTGTTACCTGCCTCGCCCCCTGTTCTCTTCTTGAGTCTTTCAGCTTGCTGTGGACTGAAACGCAAAAGGTCTGGACTTGAACCCGAACAAAGACCCTGTCTCTGTGGATTTGAGCTCGACGATTTCAGGTCACTTAAAATGAACATTCTTATCGACATGAAACAATGTAAATCAAGCCAGGAACTAGATGTGATCAGAAATGCCGGACAAATGAGTAGAGATGCTATGTGCAAACGAAGGGCAATGGTCTCTGCACCAATTGCTAAAAAAAGGAACGGAAAATGGCAGCAATATTGAGAAGCATCCGACGCCGACTGACCGTCACCAACGAGATCCGGGAGCTATTCAACGCTCATGATCAGTCCGTTTTGCTGAGCCCAGATATAGAGAACGAAGATGATAGCGGTGAAAAAAGACATCTTCTATCCTTCACCACTATTCTTGGCTCTCCTTCCGGATGACTGAGGCTTCCATGACCCCTGGCTCTGGCGGTTGCCCGGACACTCACTGTCAGTGGACGAAGCTGTCCACTAAAACCTGCACAACAGCTCATCACCCCGCGAACCAGAGTCGCTCGGATGCCAGTGAAGCTTTGCTGCATATTCAAAGCCCTGCTGTGTTGATCGAGAGAGAGGAAGGAGAAAAATCTTTCAATCATCAAAAACCTCATCGATCCATCAACATTCCAGTCGGCAGAGCCTCGTCTCGCAGGGCAAACGATCGGTCAAGACGTTGCTGGGCGAACCCTATCGATAACACAATTGTTTACGTCGATAAGGGGGGGCTGGAAGAGGCTTTTCTCACACCGCATATCCCGACGATATTTCTCAACGATACGTCCCAGAGCAAAGGAGAAGATTGCCCGCATTCCTCGGGATATTTTCATTAATCGATAGCATCGATTGTATCCATTGTATTGACAGAATTGTGTTGCATTCTGAGCTGCCACTCGGCGGCACCGTGCCGTCGCCATGGCCCCCCTCGACGACCTGTCTCCCGCCGGCTCGAGCAGTTATTCGTCAAATACGATGAATGTCGGCGATGGGACCTGGGATGCTACAAGGAATGATTTCCTGTTACCGAATCTCGTGGGGTTGAATTTCGATACGATGCAATACAACGGTAAGTTCTGCGGCCGCATTCCAGTACAAAGAACAGAAGCTGACGAGAGATGTAAACAGGAATGGGAAACCGTTTTGCGAGCCTCGCCCAATACCATACCCTCGTGAAAGGCCACGGCATAGTCGCCGTCATAACCTTCCTATTCATCGTCCCGGCCGCCATCATGACCGCTCGCTTCTATGGACGGAACCCGAAGCAGGCCCTCCGCATGCACATCTACCTACAAGTCATGACCATCCTGCTCTCGACCGTAGCATTCGTGCTGGGTTGGTTTGCCGTGGGTCCCAAACGCTCACTCACGAATCCCCACCATGGCATCGGTGTCGCCATCTACGTCCTAATATGGGTGCAAGCCATTGGGGGGAGATGGGTCTATGGGAGAGAGAAGGGGAGGGTCAGGAGGACCAAGCTTCCTTTGAAATTGGTTCTGCATCAGTGGCTGGGACGAGCAACGGCTATTTTGGCAATCGTGCAAGTCCCGCTTGGGTTGACCCTTTACGGGAGTCCGAAGTTTACCTTCGTCCTATATACGCTTTGGATGACATTCCTCTTGGTCCTGTATTTTATCCTCAGTTACAGGTCTATGGGGTCTGTTGCTGGATTGGTCAGGAGAAGTAGCCATGGTGGAACCGTGATTGAAGAGAAGAGGAGAAGCAGCTTTGGTTGGCTTGGGCCGTTGGCTGCGGGTGCCGGGGCCGCCGCATTGTTGAGCAGGAATCGGAACAAGAGCAGAAGTCGAAGTAGGACGAGGAGAGAGGAAGTTATACCTTCCAGGCGTGGCTCAAGACGAGACAGTGAGAGTTATATCGAGGACGAGAAATACGAGTCACGAAAGAACGAAGGCGGCGGAATGTTGAATACGGTCCTGAAAGGGGCAGCAATCCTGGGAGCTGGTGCGCTGGCAAAGAGCTGGTATGATAGACGCAAGGAAAAGAAGCAGCAGGATGAGTATTCATCAGTGGCTCCGGACACACCTTCTCGAAGACACAGACGACGTAACGACTCAATCAGTGAGGACAGCGTCGACATTTCACGTGTGGAAAGCCGTCGAGCAGGAGGTCCTCCTCCCTCAACACCAGGCCCTGGCGATACCACAACGATCATGTCATCAGCTGCTGGACCACGACCGGTGACTCCTCGTCCAGTCCGCCCCGGAAGAGCACAATCCTTTGACTCGGGAAGCTATTCCTACACCGATAGCCTGTCACCCTCTCGAAGACAACCATCGCCTTCTCATGCGGCTCGCAACGGTATCCTCGCAGGACTAGGCATGGGCTGGTTGGCCAAGAGGCTGAAGGACCGCCAAGACAGAAGGGAACAAGAGAGGCTCGACAGACTAGCCGAAGAAGAGCGTATGTCCCGACTTGGTCGGTCTCCATCAGGCCCTCGCTATACCGGCGACGGCATGCCTCCTCCACGCCGCCAACGTGTCTCACGCACACACGAGCCGTCAGATCTCTCGTCCATGCTCGACGACCCGCATTATATCCGTCCTGGGGGCATTCCCCCTATCCCTCCTGCTCTCGCCGCTGGAGCTGGAGCAGCTGGAGCGGCATACGGTGCGCAACCAAGAGGTGCTCATGATCTCACCAATCCTATGCCTCCGCCGCCACCTGGGCCACCACCCGGAACGATGGCTGGCGGTCCAGTTAGTATGCCGCCCGCCCCTCCCGATCCTGTAGGGATACTCCACCAGGACAGTGTAGTCGATTCATATATTTCTGCCGGTGATGGCCCCCAGCGTCAGAATTCCTCACGACGTCAGCAAGAAAGCGAAGCTGCAGCTGCCGCAGCAGCAGCTGGCGCTGCGGAACTCGCTGCCCAAGAGGAAGCCCGCCGTCAACGCTCCCGTTCCAGATCACGGAGCCGAGTATCACAGGAGCCCGGCCAGCCCGTGAGCCTGAAAGTCAAGCTGCACGGGGATCAAGACCAGAACATCACGCTACGACGGCTGACAGAGGAGGAAGCGGCCGCGGAGCGAGAAGCGCGGAGGGCGCAACGGAGACGGAGGAACGATTCGCTCAGCAGCCTGAGCGGTTCCGAAATCCCATCCAGCCGCCGACGATACAGGAGAGATAGACGGGACCGGGACGCAGCGTCGGAGGCGGGTACCGCACCCCCACCACCCGCCATGGAGCCGCTCAGCCCTCCCAACCCCGCGTTCGCCGGGGGCAAGAGACCGAAAGACAGCGCGTACTACAGCGGCCGTCCTGAAGGCTCGGGTGTCGGAGGGGTGCCGCCCAGCGGTCTGGGTAGCCCAGACAGCCACGGTACTATGTCCGCAATGAGCATGGGCAGTGGTAGCGTTGACCCGGCGGAGCGGCGAAGAAGGCGGCGGCTGGAGCGAAACCAGCGACCGAGCGGGACGGTGGAGTTCACTTGATCTCTCAGGTCTTTTTGAGAATGTTTTGGCATCTTGCAGCGGGCGTTCTGTTTGGGTTGGGTCAGGTTGTAAAATCAACCCCCTCGGCAGGGGGGATTATGTGGCGAGTTACGTACTCTATGTGTATGTATGAATGATCTTGTGGTAGGCATGATGATGTTCTGGATAATGATGCGTACATACATATGAATTTATGATTTCATTGCTGCCTGTATATCTGTGATTTATACAAGGGAGGTTTATATGCTACCCCTTTTTGCAAATCTATGGTTGTGGAAAGATGACACATGTAGGTGTGAGGTTGTACCTACCTAGGTGCGATCAAAAACTTATCCTTTTGCTTGATATTTTGTTCAAGCTTCTTCCCTTGCCAGAAATTCTATGATTTGACTTTGTTAACCAAAGTCAAAAAAAAGAAAAAAGTATCCTCAAATGTAGAGACACTTTCCCCCTCGAACCAAAAAGAGGAATCATGTAAAAAAGAAAAAGAAAAATTTCCCAAAAAAAGATATTCCGATGTCCCTCAGGCGCGAGTCGAACGCGCGACTATCTCATCTGTTAGCAGATGTCTGAGAGCAATTGTAGTGGGAGTGTAAACATACCATTCCGGTGAGACTGTGAACCATTACAGCCGGACGCCATAAACCAACTAGACGACCGAGGGTTTGGATGTTTGTTTGATTTGTTGTTTGTCCATTCCGCTATTGCAATTGATTAAGGTAGTCATGGTGGGGCGGGGCGGAGTGGGGTGGGAGAGAATATTGGCGAGCGGGGTCTTTTTCTTGCGAGGCGCGTTTTCTGATAGAAGCGGTGGTCGCGTAAACACGACGTACGGGACGAGACAAGGGATTATTTCTGACTTGCTCTACACCAAACACTACAACACCACACGACTCGACTCGACGTAATATCGCGAAGGGGACATTGGAAATTCCACGGTCGAAAAATGTCGCCATCGCCCTCCCCTCCTCCTCCTCCGCCCACCGCAGCAACCCCAGGTCCCCGCGCCGCAGCATTCATCCAACTATACCACTCTGCGCTCTCGAACACGCTGCGCAGTATCAGCTACGAGACATTCAGCGCCTGTTTCCCATCGATCGCGGCGCGCGCCGGCCCGGCGCTCTCACACATGCACTCGGCGTTCGTGGCGCGGCTGTCGTCGTTCGCGATCGAGGAGTTTGAGGCCATTCTCCGCGAGCGGGATGTGGTGCGCGGCTTGAACCGTCTGGAGGATGTGATTGGGGAGGCGAGGAGAAGGAAGAGGGATGCGGAGGAGAAAGGGGAGGGGAGAGGGGGAGAGGAGGAGATTCCGCCGCATATGCTGCCGGCGGAGAGAGTTAGAGATGCGCATTTGAAACAGGTGTTGGCGGCGCAGCAGGGACAGCTGAATGCGAAGTTGCAGAATGCGCAGATTCTGAATGAGGGCTTGGTGGAGAAGTTGAAGGAGCAGAGGAAGGAGATTGAGGGGTTGGTGGGGCTGCTGGAGGGAGTAGTTAGGGATTTGGAGGAGGGTGGAGGGTTGTTGGCTGCTGAGGGGGAGGGGTTGGCGGCTGGGGCGAGGGAGGCGGAGGAGGAATTGAGAGATGGGTAGGGTGGAGGATGATGAGAGTGTTTTTCTGATTTGATGGGAGAGGATAATCAAGGGTTTGGGTGTTTGGAGTTTTCTGGATGGGCATACGTTTACGACTTTACGGGAGGGATGCATGGGTTAAGGAAGACCTATGCATGGCGTTGGGGTCGGTACAGCTACAGATCTGTACAACAGTGGTCTCTAACTCCTAATATTCAACATTACAATGTCTGTCTTACGGGAACCTCCCAGCTGTCTCTCTTCCTACGATCGAACCGCATCCCCATGAAAGCCAAGTCTAAAGACCACGTCCCCCTCCCTACCAATATCCTCATACTCCGGCGGTTGACACCTCATCAAAACCCCCGTTTCCCAATTCGCAATCCACTGCTTTCCCTCCACAATCACCAAGTTCGATTTCCTTGGACTCCTCAACAACAGGGTCGCCATACAGCGCCTCGCATACATCATATCTTTCATCGCCGACCATTCATGTTCGGGCCTCCACTTACCAGTCTCCGGGGAAATAGAAGGATTTGATGGGTCATCTGTAGAAATCATGGAAGCGGTACGGATTGAGATGGTATTTGAAGAGCCGAATGCGGCATCCGATTCTTCAGAGATGGATCGGTCTGCCCAATAAAGATCCCGCTCCCACACAACCTGAAACTGCTCTCTCACCAAGGCCGGGCTCTCCCTACGCAAGAGGCCCTCGCTCGTGTACCGGCGTCGTCTGCGGGGGCGCGGGATCGAGGGGTCACGGGGAATTTCACGGTCGTCGATTGGGAGCGCGAGATTGATAGCCATGAAGAGAGATTCGAGCCATTGGAAGAAAGTCTCGAGACGGTAGCACGAGAGTAGGAACTGGTCCGTCTCAGCCCGCACGCGGATCACGTATTTCTTCCTATGGTCACCCATCAGCACATCCCATGGGAATGAGAATGGAGAGCCGAACTTCACATAATCAGCAGCAATGCCGACATCTGCATGCTGTAGATTATAATCCCGTAGGAAACGTCCTCTTTGCACCCCCACGGGAACATCTATATCCTTGCCAGCGCGTTCCCGACTACGGCGGAAAGGACTAGCACGTTTGCATTCATAGAATGCTAGAGCGGTTCCTTGGAGCTTGACGAAGACCCGGCGCCAATGCCGATTCTGCGCGCGATGGATTGCGCCCTGAAATTCTAGCTTCCTCATGAAGACATTCTCGAGGGATATTGCGCATGAATATGAAGGGAGTGTTTCTCGGCCTTCGTCTTCGCGGGGTTGAATCTTGAACTTCCAAGGCCGAAGCGAAGATTTGATGAGAGTGTCGTACTCGGGCGGTGCTTCCGCTCGTAAGCTGCTGGAATCATTATCCATAGATTCTTGATTCCTCCAACTTGGTGGAGTTGTGGAGGGTTGAGGGGCAAGATCACTGCCTCCATTGTACTCAAAATGAAGCATATCCAACGTTGCTTTCAAGCGAGCCAGGAAATCGTGCGAGCAATGTCATTAGCATAACCCTTGTGCCATCATTATCAACATATCACACATGCGCTCAATCTAAGTAACCTGTATCAAAAGTCTTGGGGGCGTAAGTGGGGGGGGGGGGGGCGGAATAGGACAGTAACAGAGATGATATGACTGTCAATAGTCTCAACCCCCATGGGGAATCTGGGGTACTGCTTCCTCCCCGCAGAAACAAAAAAAGGCATCGGGGAGGAAATATGGAGGGCTCCGAGCCTTTGTTTACAGTGCTCACCAGACGTTGCAGGGCATGCATTGTGACTTGGCACCGAGACATGCAGAGGAGTTGCTGCATGAAGCTGAATTCGGCCTGAATATTGTATGGTGCTCAGGCTGAACAGAAAGACGGACATGTCATATGATCCGAGGATTCAAGGCCGCGATGTTGCAGAAGCAGATCACTCATTTTGTGTAGGGACCGACGAGAAAGCTGCTGTCGAGAGAAAGCCCTCTCAATTGCTTGTCGATACTTGGTGGTTTCATCTAGAGGTGCTCGTAATAGAGGCTTGCTGCGGATGGATTCCTGCACAAATGCCATTATGATTCTCACGTCCAAGTTGACAATAACTTCCTGGATGACCCAAACCCTTGACCACCACGGTTGGCTGAGAAGTTATTAAAGCCTTGGAATAGTTGGAGCCGACGATCTTGAGCTTCTTTTTCCCCGCTATCTCATATATCGCTGTCAACCACGATAGGCTTTTCCGGGGAATCATCCTTGATAGTCCTCGCAGTCTGCGTCAAATGCTTCAGGTCTTCCTTGTCATCTCTGGAATGGCCCGCAACCCAAGATGTAGGTGAGTCTTTGCCAACCGAGCAATTAGTAATAAAGCGTGCATTTCGCATACACTAGCAGTATATTAGAAGACTCCCACCTACTTTGGCTTTCTTTCTTCTTTAACTATCTTATCCTACTCAATACTCTTACTACCTTGAATAGTCATCCTCGTAGTGTCTTTGTTCGTATACCTATCTGTGTTCCCTTAGAAACATTAACCCATGTAAATCTCGTGGAATTTCTAATAAAGAATTTCGTCCGAACTATATCTACAAACGAAAGAATATAAGTTCGCAACAACCAAGGGGTTCGTTGTGATAAATCACTTTTGTCGCAAAAGTCTCTTTATTCTGCCACAACAACCCAGACATTCGCAACGATAAATAATCTCGCTACAAAAGAACCTTTAGTCGTTTTGTTCAGGAAGTAACACAAAAAGACTTATCGAGGAAAGGAATACTCCAGGCTCCACCTCGAGCACCTCTTCATCATGTCTGAAATTTAAAAGATTTAGGACTAGGCTCACTGTCAAGTTTTTTTATATGCTTGGTACATCGCTTAGAATTATCAAACAAGGAACAAGCGAGAACCGACTTGTATGTGAATGGCTATAAGTTATTTTTAAAAGTCTTGCACGCTGTGTCTAGAGACTTTCTGTTAGTCTAGGATAGAGTTATTAATGCTCTTGTATTGGCTTTCTACTAATTTTGTGCTTTCTGAATTTTAGGTTAGTAAAGAAGAATACTTGTTATGCATTGTAGAGAAAAAGGGGGGATAAAGGGAAGAAGGGTTATTCATGAATCATGCTTCCTACATATGGAGTGATACTTTTAAGAAAGCAGTAGTTATTTAGGCTGTAGATACAGTGCTCTATCTAGTAGGGGTTGAAATATAGTTCAAAAGAGCAAAGAGATGAGATTCAACTGCGTCACTGTCTCAGCCTGTGAGATTTAAAAATCAAAGGTTTTGATAAACTTTATAACTAGATTCTGGAAATTCTGTTTAAGCAGCGCTAGGAAGGGCCAGAGAACCCCAAAAGGTATTATAGAAGCAGCTAAAGGAGTCTATATTTCCAAAGCGTGAGGTGTCCTCTGTCATTGTTTTCTATTTTACGTCAAACCAACAAAGATTTACTTTTAGAATTATTAGGTCTTGATTTTTGTGCCTTAAGACAAGAGCTATGCTTAGCAGACCATGTGAAGTAGAGACCATTCGCCGGTATTGTGCAACTCAGGTCACATATACAGTCACAAAGGGAAAACATTCTCAGAAACTACAAGAAAAGGAAACGCCATGATTCAGAATTCTGAATGCGAATAAGAACCTCTTCCTACGCCCAGCAGTTAGGCTCGTAAATGAATTAAACCCCACCTATTGAAGAAGTTGATTATCCAGCTCGCTTTCAAAGAAGGAGTAGATCGTCAGATTGTTCAGTATGTCGAGTCTTTAGTGCCGGGCCGGCTTAGAGTTTGGCCAATGCTGTCTGTCTCTGTTAACAAGTCGCTGCTGAAGTCAGCTTGGCTAGGTCTAGCTACAGGTCTAGCAGGAAAAGCTCCACTCATTTGCGTGAGCTCAATGCCACTGCCTTGGTTGTGCCCTCTGAGTTTCCTCCAGAAGTGCTTACAGGCAGGTAAGCTAGTGGTAGTGTAGATCACAGCGTTCCAGAAGCCCTGTAGCGGAAGAACAAAAGCAGAGGCAAATTCGAGAGTGAGAGATACTTTGCCAGGGTGCACGACAGAGTATACGCGATTGGCCGACGATGGGATCCAGGTAACCATCATTGCAATGAAGAACAGAACTGCAACCTTGCTGTATGCCCAAGCTGCACTGTCTGTGGGGTTTGTAGGACGACTGGGACATGTAGTTACACGCCGAGAATTGGACATCTTCACTGAACATATAGCGGTTGGTGAAGTCATACCATGGCTACTAGGAAGTGGAGTCTTGGCATTTGAAGGGCGGCCTTTGTTCTGAATAATTGAGTGTGGGCCAGTAATCGACACTGTGTATCCGGCCAGAGAGGTTGGAGCATTTCTCGAGAATGGACAACTTCTCAATACCTGGTCAAAGGCATTGATATTGGCTATTGAATTTCTAGCCGCTGGTTCAGATGTGACAGAAACCTCGGTTGTCTTAGTTGAACGAGTCGGATTTCTCGAGAGGACTGCATTCGGAACGGGACTTGTGAAGCTTCGAAGCTGCTTTCTCTTGATGTATATCATCCTTCCAGTACGGGTATAGATTATGGTAGTGAAAAAGATGCACACCCTATGTAAGATCAGTAATAGACCCATTGCCAACATGGATGAACATACCAAACCGGACCATAGAAAGTTGCAATTCTCATAACATCCCAGCCATTAGAGATCCAGCACCAAATGGTAGCATTGCCATACATAGGTCCGCTCTTTTGCGTGTCGATGAATAAGTAGGTGACAGCAGGGATAAATGGAAGACCATAGCATGCCAAGATGTAGTACTTCTCGAGATTGCGAATATTAGCTGCATCATACTTCCAGTAGAACGTAAGGTAGACATTTAAAGCCATTGCCAGAGTCCAGTAAGCGTCAGCAGGCATAAACCTACATGCCAAGTTAACAATTGAGATAGTAACAATGGTGTTGACGTACATCTGGATCAAGAAGCCTTGAAGCTGGCACCAGCCGCTTTTAGTATTGGACAGAGTCGATCTTGACATCAGAGTTGCAACATTGGTAAAGACGTTTCCCATCGAGGCCCAGAAGACCATCCGATTGATTGGCTTGTGGAAGGCTTTAGAGAAAGAGAAGGTGATGGCAATGAAGGCACATCCGATCAGAGATAGTGCTGAACAGATTCTCTCAGTGACAGAGAAGCTCGTGAGCCAGCCATTGCTGAGCTCGTCGGGCACCATCCTCCAATGACTTGTTGGTGCAGAACTAAAAGAGGTTTCTCCAGCTCTTCGATCTAGGATCCTTGATCAAACGTAGATGATGACTGTAGACAAAAAGAGTTCAAGATCGCTCCTGGAACAGGAGTGTGGGTAGATCACGAAGATGCTGTCATTGTAGAGAAGTGAGGAGGAGTAGAGGTTCAAAGAGCGCGTAGAAGTTGTTGTTGTGGTGCGTGTGAAGTGAATTTGAGAAGTCTGAAATTCGTCTTTTGATATACGAGCGCGTGGTACTATGCAGCTCCGGATACTAACAGGAGAACAAGACGAAAACAACACAACCTTCAAGGACATTGGATCAACTCCACATCTTACTACTCCTTCTTCAACTAACAAGGCAACGAACAGGTTTAGGAAATTAGGAGGCACGATGGGTTCAAGATATTGAGGCTCAAAACAGGCTCCATGGTAAAGGCAAAGACCGCACGTCTTAATATGTGGGTTATACATGGCGAAGAAGTGTCGTGTCGGATTCCTATTCAGTCCAGGAGCTACCTGTAGCTAATGATCTCTCACTCCTCTTCCCGTTTCTGGGGATTGTAGGGGAGACCCCAATCAAGATCCAAAATGCAAGGCTCACTATAACGACAGAAGCCATGGCTCAAAATAAGCAACATGCTGCGGCATCTTCAAGACTACTAGTCGTTCTGGATATCTGGATCCATCCTCGCCGCCCAGCATAGCGATATATAACAAATGAATAGGGCTGATAATGGGGAAACCGGGCAGCAGGGTTGGGAAGCTGGGGGAAATTGCATCGCTCATTGCAAGCTCGTAAACATCAACGCTATTCCTCCGTTTAGTCGACGAGGACCGTCCCGCCCCTCTACGACGGAGAACAGAAGAAGACAAGTTAGACAACGGCTACTTCAGGTAGAATGATTCTTGTGTCTGAGCCTCCTTCCAAGGTCGGGCAATATCCAAAGGTTTCAACTGGGTGAAGCAAACGATTGGCAGGATTACAGCATAAACATGCTGCCTGCTCAGGCTGCTCCACAGTAAGAAACACAGAGGACAGTTAGTGACTCGGTGTCGGTTCTGTGTATCTCCAACTGGTGAATCTTCAGCCTGTGCACTTGGCTGGCTGTGATAGTGTTGGAGCAATACGGCGACAACTCTCGGGGTGATTCCACGGCTCCACCATCAATGCTCGCTATTACCGTCATTGTAGGTAAGGCCTCTTGTCCGGGGTTCATGGCAATGCAGTCCAGGAGAAAATAGAGCACTAACATTGGGGAGTAGGGATACCAGGTTTATTAGTAGTCGCGTTGGTGCCGACATACCTGCAAGGCGTTTAGAACAATTGATGTTAACAATACACGGCAGGACCGAATGAGCCCGAGTTGTGATATCGGACGGATGAAAGTTGACCTGACATCCATACTGGGGTAGTCTGGCAGACGCTTATATTTTGGCTCTAACTCGGCCCCACGAGCTAGAATGATTACGATTCGCCAGGGCTATAACATCCCTGGAGCTTGAAAAACACCATGAGAAATTCAAAGCCTTTCATTGTCTACTCGAGATATATTTCCAGAAGACGCATTGCAAACTTGCAGAATCCTGTCGGATTATCTGTCAAAGATTAGGAGGCAATTAAAGCAGTCTTGGGCCCGTGGCTTTGTCCAAAATACCCACCCACATGTGCCGGACTCGAATGCTCGTCGAATAGCTTACTGATATCCTGTCCCTAAGCCGGCCGGCCGGTTGTCAGCATCACGTTCTGGGTTGCTGCACATAAAAAGTGGTTTATTGGATTCGGACCTTTTTGAGGCTCAGGAGGCATTGCCAAGTATACTGCTCTTGATAATTGACACAGATCGTCTGTTTGACGTCGCAGCATCTTCATCGAGTCAAGACTCCCAAACAGAATTGGATTTGCAGTCAGCGGAGAGACACGGATCAAGTTATAGAAGCTTAGGCTCTGCCCACGGCACGCGCTTTCCCGCACCGAGACAGACCATTTTCTACCGTCATCAAATCATCTCAACACTGCTAGACTGCCCCCGTTGCGTAAGATTACTACCGCTTTAATCATTTAGCTATTTTGTTGTTCAGGATGCCTGCTCCCGTCAGTATCACTCCAGCCAAGTTCACCAACATTGCGGAGAGAACCCCAAGAATAATTAACGAACGAAATGGCAAATGCATCGGCACTTCCGAGTTCCAGAAATTCTGTTGGAACGGTTCCTTGAACTCAGGATCCGGCGTCCAAAGGCCTCAAGTTCTCAACTCCAGCTTTTCCCTGGAGTCGCCAACCGAATCTGTCATCAATCAAGGTTCTGAGAGCATGGGAATGAACTGGCATATGGAAGAGGTACGGACTCACTGATGGAGGAAATGAGACCACCTAACCACCGACTTGGTACGCGGCCCATGATTTGTGAAGAAACAGACTTTAAGTAGGTCTCCAACCTCTCCCCCTATCCGCTCATTATCCGCTTTCTATCAACTCCCTAAACGGTTGCAATTCGAATAGAAGTCGGGTTGCACTGACAGCCACTACTCTTGTCGTCACTACAGGTATCAAATGGCACTTTAGACAACTCAGTGTCCCAGAGTAGCCTGTATGTTTCACAGGCTTACTCCAAGTATGAAACCCCACACTTTTTACGATGTTTGGACCCAGTTATAATACTCGAAGCCGAGTAGAAGTTTTGGTTGACAGTTTTTCTGCTCTATTGAGGATATCTCAGACTCTCAGAGCGAGTTGCAACTTGTCAAATGGACTGACGCCTAAAAACAGGAATGTAAGTCTTTAAATGAGTGCTAGGGGATGGGGTAGCCCCCCCAAACTCTTCCTGTGTACAGTGTATGCTGCTAGCACCTTTGGACCTACTTCCAATCTGCAATATAGTTTCTCTTAGTTATACTTTCTGTTCGTCACGACTTAAAGAAAAGCTTCAGAGGAACGCGTCTAAGCTAGATAACATTGATCGGCTCCAGGGTAAGGTAAGGTAGGTAACCATATTTTGTTACTTCCTTTAAAGTTTAATTCATTCGTTGTTAGACACCCCACTGCTGTCATTCCTCTTTTTATTGTTGTTCGAATTTCAAGGCAGTGAATCTTCAAGTCCGTTCGATTCCAAACTACAGTGTAGAAATACAATGAATCCTAGCCTCTCTCCATATTACCATGCTTCCGTAACCCTGGGTCCGTGTATCCCTCTAGAGCTTTCAAAGCCCAAGATAAAACGCGAGAGCATCGCAGGCACGTGCTCATCAAGAAGTGATCAGCAAGAACTAATTTACATATGTTTATATTCATACAGGTCGACACTGATTAGAGAATCTAGATCAGTGGACTCGGGTTACTTCTGAGGACTTGTTGCTGAATTCGTTAGATAAAGTAGGGAGGAAAAATAGGGGAGACAAACGGAAATGAGATCTTGTACTAGGGGCCTTTCACATCTTTCAACACAAAAGAGTTGCCAGATATCGTTTGAGTATGGAGTCGGCTCTGTGCTGGGATCTGAAAAGTTCGTCTACGAGATTCAGTGGTAAGCCAGTGAAACGAAACGAGGAGGTTAGTTGAATGTAGTTGAAGCGAATTTTCGCCGTCATTACCACTCAGATCGCGGCAAATGAAATTCTGTCACTATTGAAAACCTTACCCCCAAACTAAAGATTCCTCTGGATTAAACCCATGAGTTGCAATATCGATCACATTAGGAGGAAAGAGGAACTGGCAAGCTAGCTTAGGCCGCTTGGATGAGGATTTGCAGGACAGAAGCAAGATTATATTCGTCTGACCTTCGTGTAGAGAGCGCGATCAGTAGTTGTTGTCAATCACATTTCTATTGCCATTCTCCATTTTTGTTATCAATATAACCAATACCTGGCGGGAGGAGCGGGGCAGAAAAGGAGACGGGGTAGGCGTGGGGTCCCGGGGAGGGGACAGGTCCTTAGCGCGACGAGCATACATCCCTTTCTTCTTCTTCTTCTTCTCCTACTCAGGAAGAGTGGCGGCCTACAAGGTACGTAAAGTAACTAACTACAGGAGTAGGCCGCTTAGAAAGCTTTGACTACCGGAAGATGCTCCCAGACCCTGATAATGCCATTTAGTCGGAAGTACAGACAAAATATCGGAAAGGAAACGCTGCTCGTTTCCACCAAAACCTCGATGGCAACTTGGACCCGCATCATACGGGTCCTGATCGAAGGCTGCTAGAGGGACAGGAGTTCTGTGGTCATTACAATCGGCTATTGGGATGGAGAATTGCTAGCACTGTTTCATGATACGTGGACGAAGTGGTTGATCAGAGTGAGACTGAGAGCGTCCTGCAGAAATCCTTGATTCCTTGAGAACTCAAGGCACATGTCCTGCGGTGCCATGTATCGTAATTGACTTCCAAGATAGCCCACAGCTCTGCCCCGTAACTTAACACGTGAGACCCTCCTCGAGGTTGGAAGAGTGGGATGTAGCGGGGCGGGGCGACCCGACTAATTGAGATATCATCGAAAGTGGAATCATGAAACGGAACAAGAAAATCAAGACTGAACAATAACAATTACCTAGAATATAGGCAAAATGGCGCCTACTCTCTTCCCCGGCGTGGCAATGGTGACGGGCGCAGCAGGAACAGGTGCGAATTTCCTTATCAAGGACTCCGTAGAACACTGTGAAATAACAATCAAACAGGTATCGGAGCCTCAGTCGCGAAAGCGTTCGCTGCGGCCGGGTGTGAAAGGATTGCGATTACAGATCTGAATGAAAAGCTCCTGGCGGATACCTTGAGCCATATCTCCGAAGCCTACCCACAAGTGCAGATCTATTCCGCGGCAGGCGACATCTCAGACGAGAAGTTCGTGGACTCGTTTGTAAAAGAAACTGTACGAAAGTTTGGACGATTGGACTACTGTGTGAATTGCGCTGGAATCCTAGGGAACAATGCTGCGTCCCATGAGACGACCACGGAGGAATTCGATAGGATCAACGGGGTGAACTATCGGGGTTGCTGGTTCAGTTCACGTGCACAGATTAGGGCTATGTTGGCCCAGGAACCATTGGATCATCTGAATGCAGAGGAGGATGGAAGAGGACGACAGAGGGGTGCTATTGTGAATATTGCCAGCCAGCTGGGAATTGTAGGAAGGCCGTGTGCTCGTAAGTGATCATCTCTCCCCTTCTCCTTGCCTCTCATAGTTGCTTCTTTTGCAGAGTCATCCTCGAATGAGCAGCTTACGAGGTAACAGCGGCATACTCGGCATCCAAAGCAGCTGTAATGGCAATGACTCGAGCCGACGCCATTGATTATTCATCAAAAGGCATTCGAGTAAACTGTATCTGTCCCGGGATAATCGAGACGCCAATGACGACTGCTGATAAGGATTGGGCTTCGTTGATAAAGCCGGCGGTGGATATTGCGCCGATGAAGAGAATGGGCAAGCCAAGTGAGATAGCGGATTGTGCGTTGTTTTTGGCGAGTGCGAAGGCGAGCTTCGTGCAAGGTCATGCGATGGTTGTAGATGGTGGTTATATAATTGAATAGATGAGATTGTTGAAGGATGTTTTGCTTGAATAGAGGAAGTGGAAGTGGTGGATAGGAAGTGGTAGATAGGAGTTTGCAAGTAAACTGGGTGAGAAGAATTTCCTGAGTTTGTCTTGTATTTTATCCAGGCTTCAAGAATCAAGACGAAAATGAATCCCCAATATTTCGGTTTCCTATGAATCTAAAAATAGTTATCAATTCATTTGACCTCACGGCAATGGCCCTGAAGGGTCGATTTCTCGCCGTCTTCTTCCTCGTCATGTCCCCAAAGAAGCCAAGAATTGTTCAGACAGAAGTAGGTTCATAATATTCCAGGTCGACCTTTACATAATCTACTCCTTTAGTGTCAATCAATTGGTAAAGATTGACTGGATAAGTTCAACTTGGGACCTTGCTCAGGCATTGATCATGTTTGCATATAACGGAGATCAAGGATAGTTGCGGGTCTCGAGTTTCGAGTGTTCCAAGCCGGAATCTCGGCGTGGAGTCTCTATATAGACAGATAAATGTTGCAGGTAGCGTTACTTATCTGAAAGGTAACAGGATTCCTACTTCATACTGATTTCCAAAACATTGCGGTCACCGGTTTGAGCGGGCATACGTCTTCCCATCACTTGATGAGCGGCGGATTGCAACATTGATTAAACAAATTATCTACCCTGCCCGCCAGATATCTATCGTAAGAAGAGTCAGAAACCCCATGTTTCTCCCACTGAGTGTGGGATATGTGGGAGCAGACCGTGGGGGTAGGGAAGTGGTGGAGAAACAACACGGGCGTTGGTGCTTGTACACTAGAACTCTACTTGAGTAGCACGGCACCACCAGGACCTGGAGAGATCAACAGCTTGTCAAATGTCCATAGCAAGTGCGTGAACTCACACCAAGGGACAGCTCAAAAAGCAAAGGATGTCGACGTGTTGGGGATGATGTTGTTGTTCGCGAAACCGGTTAGCGGCTATGTTCGTCCTAAGGCATTAAATTAAATATTTATTTTTAGATTCCTTTAGGGAGGTCTAGATTTGGCGCGGGGAGGCGGTTAGCTACATACCTCCTAATAATACCAAAAAGATTCGTCTTCTCTCCCTCGCAACCTGGATAAGATGACCTATTGCAACATCTCGATGGTGCCTTGTAAAAATCGTTCAAGATGAAGAAGAAATGAGGTCTCGTACGGGATGGTATGTCCCTCCTTGTCTGGAATTCGCCTCCAGGACCAAGCTAATCTCCAACCCCAGCCAGACATGCCGTCAACGCAAGCTTAAGTGCGACGAGGAGAAGCCTATATGCGGGCAATGTCGAAAGGGCTCTAGAGAATGTCGTCCTAGTGATGGAGTTGTTTTCCGACATCAGCAGAATGCGTCGATGAATGCGGCTGGAGACGAGGAAGCAGGAGAGAGAACCGGGAGGTTGGGAAGCTTCTATGCCTACAAGAATACGTTCAACGAGAGCAATGTTTGGGTGGATATTCCGAAAAATGGTATATCAAGTCGCACAACTGCGAGCCGTGGCGTCAAGAAGATACTAATAGCTGGCTCAGTGACCTTCCTCAACATTACGGATCCGTTTAACATGGAAGCAACACCCGAACCTGAGGACCATGCTGCTTCGACCCCAATAGTTGTGCCAAGATTGGAGGAAGGCAGTGTAGACAATTATCCTCATATATCATTCGATGACGCTCCTGGATTGGAGGCCCTTTCTGCGGCGGCGACGAACAATTACGATTATATACGACCATTATCAAATCACGCGAGTTCACCTGGAGACCCTCTCGTCTCCCATCCACCTTCGAATAATCTTAATTTTATATTAAATCCTACAGTCCCCGACGGTAACCTGGGTTCGTGTTGTGGTGTGGCTCAATTTCAGCGACTACTTGTGCTGACTTACTCTCCCAGATGATGCGCGGTCACCACCTATTGATCCCGCTTTGGCTTCCTCGCCCAAGGCCTTCTCTCCTCCATGCGACCTTAAATCTGTCAAAGAGCACGAAGTTGCCTTTCTGTTGCGTCACTTCAGCGAGACTGCTGGACAATGGTAAGTATTGCCTCTGAGTAAATGGGTTTCAAACATTCTCTAACAAATTTAGGATGGACCTCTATGATCTTGGCTGCTACTTCGCGCATATAGTTCCGGTACAAGCTTTATCAAATCCTCTACTCAAATACTCCGCTTGCGCATATGCAGCCAAACAGCTCAGCCGTGTACGTGGGAACAAAGCCATACATGGCGGCAACGTTACTAGACGAGCTGAAATGGAGCTCTATCCCCACCCGGAAACTGTCGACTGGGACTACATCGGAACGAAGTATTATGATAAGGCGATACAACTTCTCATGGAAGAACTATCAAAGTCCGGAAGACAAGAAGCATCAGTGACGCCTGGTCCAGATCAAGCTTTCACCCCTCAAAGCTCCGCCCAATCGCCACAAAGTGCTCTCAGTGGGCAAGGAAATAAAAGACGACGTGTTTCAAGACCAGCACATGCCAGCAACGCAGATGAAACACTGGTAGCTGGTGCTATTTTGTGTGTGTATGAATTTTTGGATTATACCAACATTGCATGGTCGCGACATCTCAGCGGCACTAAATCATTATTTGATATCGCAGAGAGTCAGAGCATGATGCCATTGCAATCGCCAACAAGTCCTGGTTCAATCCGCCAATGGGCCCAACCTTCAAGAGCCCGGAGAGCCGCATTTTGGAACTTTGCCCGTCAGGATTTTCTCGCTGCTTGTAAGCTCACAGTCTCACAATTGCAGATCATCTCTCAGTAATAGGTACTGATATATATGCTACAGTTATCAACGAAAGCCAAACAAGACTTAATACCGAAGACCTCGGTCTTTGGAGAGCTGCCGGTCTCCATCTTGATGAGCAAGGCTTCGTCATCCCAAGCAATAGCACCGAGGCCTTCCATTATCCTGATCGACAAATTGCTATGCGAGAAGACATGATAGCAAACGCTTTGGTATGGTTGATGTCTAAGATCATTAACTATATTGCTTCTGGTGATTCAATTGACCATGTTTTCCCCCAAGACCGGGCAAGTCCAAATGGGATCATCGGCATAAACCACATGATACTTCTTGAAAGATGGAAGGAGCTTGAGAAAGAGCTTGATATCTGGTATCAAGGTCTTCCCGACACTTTCAAGCCTTGCGCTCGACTACCACCTGTGACAGACGGAAGCGTTCCAAGTGACAGCCCTAGGGCAGTTTTCTCGGAAATTTGGTACAGCATGCCGATGTGTGCCTCGACTATGCAATCGTATTACATGGCTCGAATCATACTTTTGGTGAACAAGCCGCATGAATCAACCGCACGGCGGTCAACTCTTGCGGCCAGAATTCAATCATATCGGACAATCGAGTCGGAAGTCCGACATAATAGCCATGAGATTTGTGGGATTGCATTGGGAAGGCCCGAAGGTAGCGTCAGAATCCACCAAGTGCAACCTCTATTTGTTTCGGGGCAGTGCCTAGTAGATGCTCGGGAACGCCGTGCTGTTTTGAGTCTCTTGCGCGATGTTGAAACCGACCTGGGTTGGGCGACTGAATATCGAGTGAAGCAGTTGCTCAAAGAATGGGGCTGGGACGAGGGACAAAGCTGAGAGTATATTGGATTTGAAGTATTATCGAATCTGCCTCAATTCTTCGAAAACTCCAGTGTGATAGAGAATAAAGAGCACGACCTCTTGGATTGCTCGGAATAAGCTAGCTATGCAGCGAAAGTGCCCGAAGATTATTTCGAAACCTCATTGTTGTCTGATCGCTTTGTGTCACTAACCAGATCATTCGACTACAATCCATGGCTGAAAATCGGCTCCTTCTCTCCCGCCATTGATAAGCCCCGGTCAGACATATTTGATGGAGGTCCCCACGTCACTTGACTATCTGTGCAAGTTGACCTTCATCATGGGCAAAGGGAAGCGACACCAAGGTCATAAACAAAACGATAAGCTCAAGCCATCCCATCAAGAAGGCAATCGATGGGATGGAAGTGGGGATAAAAAATCTCTTGCAAAAGTCCATCAATTAGGATCGCACACTGTCATTGAACGGGAGCATTCTCATTCCCTCGATTCAAGCCACCATGCGTTTGAAAGCAACCAATACCATCGCCCAAAGAAGAGCAATCGTCATCCACAACCGGGCACTCTAAAGGCCCTTAGCCACTGTGATGTGTCTTTACCTCGGACTACTCTTGGCTCTCATAGGAATGCATTCCTCGCAAGGTCCAAACACTTCAAACAACACCTCACCGACTCCATCGAGCAAACCCTTCATCACATGCAGCAGTGGTACCCGGACGAAAGCTTGGGGGAAAGTGACGACGATGAGATGGACTGGCAGCCTGAGGGGGAAGTGACAATCCCAATACCGGGCGAGGTTCATTATGTCTGGGATCCGACCCCTGCAAGTCCCGGCGAAGTTCCATGGGGGAATGGGACTCTGAAAGTTGGCGTACAGTCTAGAATGCCGATTGGAATCAAGAAGAGGATAGCTTTGCAGGAAAGTTTGAGTGAGGGTCTAGAAACGCCGGTTGAGGGAGGATTGAAGTCGGGCAGTATGAAGGTGGCGCTGAGCAGAGGAGGTACTTGTGTCCTCACGGAATGACCTCCGTTGGAGATGGACCCTGAGTGTTGAGCCCCTGCAACCAACTTTGACTTCGGCAACTGATGACGGCAAATGTTCTGTTGTCGCAATCTTTGACAGTTGACAATACTTAGTTGATCATTTTGTCTCTAGATCAGTTACTTCTAGGTGGAGATTGAGGGCAGGAACAGATCCCTCGATTAGACTTTAGCTCCTGCCTCTTGAGATATCGAAAAAGAGAAATAATATGCAACAAAACTTTTGCAAAAACACAGTCTACTTCCAAAGTTTACGTTCCACCACTGACAGGGCCTCTATCCGAGATCAAAACCCAAATTCACCCGTTTCTTCGGACTTTTCTTGGCAGACGCGGGGTAATCCGGACATTGACCCTTGTCAGGGTCACTAGATCCGGGGAGAAGGCGGCCCCCCAACCCTGCGGCTGTCATCGGGGAGGAAATCTTCACTGCTTGTGTCCGGGGAATCAAACGTGGGGACTGGGGGAACGTCGTGCGGGGCGACATACGCCGTCAGGGTAGTATATTAGCCTGTCATACTGAACAACCATTCGGTGGCATCTCTTTCAGCATGCAGGACCCATGAGGGTAGGGGCTCAGGGGGCGGTACAGAGAACTCTGGACTCGACTTACTCATGGTTTACCAACATGGATTCTGGTCATTTGGGAAAAAAATAAACTCCCTAGTTTTCAAAGTAGGTGGGGCATGCTGGATCGCTGTCGTCCAGCTTTCTCGAGTTGATCTTATATATACCCCACTGATATCCAGGGCTGTCATGTCGTAATCGTTGGCCTGTTGCTGGAGTTGGTACATCAAACCGCTGGCCAGATTCAATAAGTCAAAGCATATCCACCTCTTGGAAACTACACAAGGTTCTGGTTGGAACACCCTGCTTGACTCCATCTCTTTCTGAGCCAGCTTCCAACGCAACTATACTTCTCAATTACTCGCTGGTCCCTTCGTAATTCATTGTCTTCTGATATTTCAAGCTCCGGAACTTGGGCTTGACACACCTCCCCATAATGGCTGAAATATCAGACACTGAAAAAGCAATTCCCGATGAACAAATCGAGAGCACCCCAAGTGCTGAGGTTGATCTGGACCGTATCGGAGAAGAAAACGGTTACATTGTTGATGTCTCACTCATTCATGACAAGAAGCTCGTGGAGCGCCTCAAACTCGCTCCTGATGGCCATACTGTCTTGATTCCACAGCCAAGTGATGACCCACAGGATCCTTTAAACTGGAGCAGCTTTAAGAAACATGCTATTCTTATAATTATTTCTGCTACTGCCTTCCTGGGAGATTATGGAAGCGCGACGGGCGCTGTGACATTGATTCCTCAAGCAAAGTGAGTGGTCTTTCCCCTGATTATATTTCTGCTGTAGGATGAAAACATTCCCTGCTTGAGAATGATTCACGGTATTCTCTTCCATGTGCCAGACCCTGCCCGATCCCCTCTTAGGTCCTGGTGGATTAGCAACCATTATCCTCGCCGCATATTTCGGACGTCTGCCGGTCACATTCTATTTCGTTGTCCTGGCGTTTGCCACTGCGATCTGGTGTGCTGCCGCAACGAGCTTTAACAGTTTCTTCGCCGCCAGAATCTTGAATGGATTCTTTTCTACCGTTGCCCAAGGTGTAAGCATCTTTCCCTTCCTCAAAAGACCAGATATAATTAGTGACAATCTAACGATTTGTTAGGGTGGGCTCATGTTTGTCAAAGACATGTTCTTTTTCCATGAACATCCGTCAGTACCCACCATCCTCCTACAATACTTATAACTGATTACTTTCCCAGTCGTAAAATCAACATCTGGACCGGCTTCGTTATTCTATCCCCCTATTTCGGACCCCTATTCACAGCCTTCATTGTCTCAACCCAAACCTGGAACTGGGCTTTCTGGGTTCTTACAATCATGACCGGGCTCTGCCTTCTGGGCATAATATTTTTTGTCGACGAAACATTCTATGACCGACATATCCCCGCATCTGAACGGCCGGTTCGCAAGTCTCGAGTCAAGAGGTTGCTGGGTATTGAACAATGGCACAGCAGGAAACAAAGAAGTAGTTTCTATGAAGCTGTTATGCGTACTTGGAAAGTGGTTACGAGACCAACAGTCTTTTTGAGCATGGGTTATTATATGTGTACGTTTGCGTGGGTCGTGGGAATCAACACCACGCTCTCCATCTTCGTGGCGCCTCTGTATAATTTCGGCACCAAGCAAATCGGTACGCCCAGATCTCCCGTCCCAATCCCAACTGCAATCCATCTCTAGCGTCTCATAAACTAACATATATCAAAAGGCTACTTCTACTTCACGCCCGTTGTTGCAGCGCTCCTAGGAGAGGTAGTCGGGCACTGGCTGCATGACCTCGCAGCACGTCTATACATGAAGCGGCACAACGGAGTCCTTGAGCCCGAAGCTCGCCTCTCCGTAATCTGGTTCTCAACGCCCTTCATTGTAGCCGGGCTCATCCTCATCGGGTTCTGTCTCGAGCGCGGATATCATTACATGCTCACGTCTCTCGCATGGGGGCTATACGTGTTCGGAGTCATGATCTCGACCGTTAGCATCGCGAGCTATAATCTTGACTGTTATCCTGAGGGGTCTGGAGAGGTGGGGGCTTGGTTGAATCAGAGCAGGACCATTGGCGGGTTCGTTATTAGTTATGTGCAGGTGAGTGCTGAGCCCCTCGAGAGTGCTATGTGATGGGTGCTGACTTCATTAAGGTGGAGTGGGCCAATGCGGGCGGTCCAGAGAGGAGTTTTGGTGTTCAGGCGGCCATCTGTGTGGCGGGCTTCTTGGTGATTGTGGGGTTGCAGGTCTGGGGGAAGAGATTGAGGACTTGGAGCGGGAAGTTGAATTTCAAGACAAATTGAGATGGTGATGCAAGTGGACAATTAGGAATAAATAGGTGGAGCATTGGAATAGAGATAGATGGAGAAACCAATCGCGAAGAATATATACATAGATTTTCTTACACGACAATCTTCAAAGATGTTTCCACTCGCCCTATCTGCGCTTGATGATCACCAACCCTAGACCTTCCCATATATCTCACCAAGCAGCAGGCGCAAAGGGATGTGTCCCCGAAGAAACTCTCAAGGAATCAGTCTCCACGGTAGTCGTCAACTCAATGCCGGCTTTCCCTTCCTCCAGACTTCCACTCGTGAGCGCAGTAATTGAACCATTCGGCTTCTTTCCTACCTTACTTCCCTTCCACAAGCCCGGGCCACCGCTGAATAACGAACTGACTGTCTGGAGGCGTTGTGAGGAGAATAGTGGCCGAAGTGTCGCGATCGATGCCGCGATGATACCTAATCCAGGCTCGATAATCGAACTGCGATTTCTATTAGAAGAGTAGGGGGAGAGATGAGGGCCGGGCACAAACATAAGAGCTAGAGGGACCCAGTCACGTTCGAAATCGGACGTTGCGGCCGCGTCCTTGATAATCGGCGTTCTCACAATCGCAACGACACCGCATCTGCTCTCCATAAGTTCGGACTCCTCAGGTCAGAAACATGGGGGTGCACTCACAAGAGACCAAAACCCAACAGAATCGAGATCCCAATCTTTCTCCCTCTGCTTATCTGTACATTCCACAGCAGCCAGGCTGGTAAGAGACCCAGGGTCCAATCGGAGATAAAAGCGACCGCCATATGCGCATATCCCGTATCGGCCACTGTGCTACTCTTGACGCAGGTTCCAACGGCTCCCGGAGTCTCGTTCCAGAAGTAAGAGATAGGGTTACATTGGAAGATGACAACAAAGAGGAAAGCGATGGAAGAGCAGATCATGAGGAGCATGATGAGGTAAATGACCCGGCGCTGCGCAGGGCTACTTGCCACGCGCAGGAGGAGGAGGCCGACGGAGATGCGGAGGGATGCGCAGGTTAGAATATAGAAGACCTCGCAAAGGAAGAATAGGTGCAGACCCTTAGAGATGGCGCCGCGCGCGGCTCCAAGTTGCAGGAGCGTAAGGTCGTAGGAGAAGGGTCGTAGGGAGGCGATGGTAATGATGAAGGCGGCCAAGATGGTGTATAAAGCCTGTGAGAGGATTAGACATTGGTCTTATAATGAGAGCGTATTTATGAAGAGGGGAAAGAGAGCACGTACCAGTGTCAAGATCAGAAAGTAATCGTCGAAGTCGACCTTCTTGACGAGCCGTTTACGGACATACAGGCGGGCGAACACGAAGATCCAGGAGAGGCTAAGGAATACACATTGCCCGCCGACGAGGCCGGCGTTGCGCGAGGAATACTTCATCCTTGTAGTTGAAAATATCTTGTCCAAACAAATCCTATCTCAAGTGATCTACAAATGCGGAGACCATTCTAGAGATATACGACCAGAGGGACTTTTGCTGACCCCTCGGAATGTTCATCGAGAATAATGAATGAACAAAGACCGATGGGGCGAGATCATGAAAACCAATGAGAGAAGAGAATGAAAAGCCCCGATTGCTTTCATTGAAAAATTGATGTCTATTTCTCTTTGTGCATTGATTTTGGGAGAAGCCTCAACTTACTGCCGCTCAATGAGAAATTCCGCCACGTTTTCTACCTGTCATATTGCTTGCTCGAATACCTCTAAGTTCATTTATCAATAGAGTTAATCTGAATAATCAACTAGATAAATTCATGATTCAAAGATTACCCAGTCATGGATCGTTTGAGTGGTAAAAATGTGATACTGCTCTATGATCATGAAAACCCAGAAGCATGGCTGCAGCGACTGATTCACATACATATAGGAGAAGCAAACGAGAGAAAGCACAGCAAGCGTCATTCATATTTGAGTCCAGGTCAATATGTGTAATGCGATCCTTTTATACCTTCTATATCTCTATCCACTTGGAAATTCGATCGAGGATGAAGAGTCCTATGTCATACTACATGGATGGTCAGGCTGATCGGCGCTACACGTTACACTATATGGTTGTGGTAGACACTTGCTCTCAACTTTGAGAGATAACTTTGAGCAAAATGAGAATAAAAACCCATTAGAATTAGCACTCATGGACCAGAATTTTATTGAATAACTAGCATTTGGATGAAAAGAAGGATTGGCAGTGAGATTTCCGAGTCAACAAAATCCAGAGCTCGCTTAAATAATGTTATTTGTACCTCACTTAGCGCATCGCCAAACGCGAAATCCGTAGGTGGTCAGGGATTCTTGATCGATCAACAGCTTCACACTCACTCAGCCTGATAACATCATCCGCCTCCTCGCTGCTCACTCTCGACGGATCCCTTGTCGAATCATATTCATCGCATCGCGAACTTAATATCAGCAACGCAATTACCATGGCGGACTACACGCAGCTCAAAGTACCCGAACTGAAGAAGCTCCTTTCAGATCGCGGTCTCGCAGTCTCAGGCAACAAAGCTGATCTCATTTCGCGATTACAAGAGGCTGATAAGAAGCCGGGGAGCGCGGCCGGTGAGTGTCTCCAACGCGTTGCGTTGATATCCAATGCGAAATACTAATGGTTTGTCACAGCTGGCGAGGACGAAATCGACTGGGACGAAGACGATAACAAAGCTACAACGGCACCAGCTGCTGCCGCTGTCGCGGCTGGAGGACAAGGACAAGTTGCAAACCCCACCGCAGTGCCCAACCAAAAAGTCGATGTCGAGCCTGCTACAACTACAGACCTGAAGGTAACTGGAGGGGAGAGCGCACCACAGGCTGCAGACGGAGGAGCTGTCGCATCATCAGGCGCAACAGCGACAAAGGCGGCCGCTCAGCCAGAGGCACCAAAACAGGATTTCTCCATTGGTATTCAACAGACGGATGCAGAAAAGGAGGCAGAGAAGCGAGCTGCGCGCGCCAAGCGATTCGGTATTGTCGAGGACGAGGAGGCAAAGAAGCTGGCTGAGCGCGCCAAGAAGTTCGGTTTGGATACGAAGGAAACGATCATCAAGGGATTGGATTCCGCACTACCAGAGCGCAGACCAAAGAGAGGAAGAGAGGACAAAGAGGGAGGCAGGAGCGCAAAGAGACAAACCCCAGATCGCCGAACAGAAGCGGCACCGAAAGCAGCGGCTGCAACCAAAGCAAAGAAGCCCTTAGGAATCCTTGATGATCCGGTTGAGAGAGCGAAGGCGGAGGCGCGGGCGAAGAGATTCCAACAGGCGGCTTGATATGACCACGAATGATTACGAACCGGTTTTCCTTCTTTCTATTATCTGGAGATGTCTGGTCCCGCTGTATACTAGAAAATGCGACGTAATCTGCAGGCTATCAAAAGGAATCAAGGCGTTTTTGGGGCATTACTGTCATTATACAAATACGAAGGAGGGGAGCATCGATGAATTGAGGCGCCAACGAGGTGTCTAGACCTCAGCCTATCTATCGCGATTTGTCCCCCACAAATTATATTAACCATGCGCATGCAAGTACCTCCTGTTGGAGATATTTGGAGACGCACATAGGGTGAGACAGTTCCCGTGGCTTACTCTGCAATGTGCGCATGGCTTGCAGTAACTTGATATGGCGAGCATCTTCATTCTCCATTCGAGGTTTTATCAAGGTTAGCCCCTCTCCGGACGCTTCCCAGCGGGTTTTATCATCCTGACATAAAACCATGAACGCAACGGGTAGGTTAAACCAGTCTCATCTGCAGAGACAATTCGCCAATGGGAAGGCAGAGGTGGACTTCAACATCCTCATAGGCTTGCCGCGGTATGCGAATGAGAGCCGTCATATTCTGTGACACAGTACTACTGGGTCATTGGCAGCGGGATCCTTCCCCTTGAACCCCGGAGAACCCTTGACCCACGGACCGTTCTTCAAGATCCTACGTTGCTAACATGCAACAGCACCGAATCATGGATTGGACATTGATTCGGGTGACTTAATAGGCTCACAGTATTGAGTGCTGACGCGAGAAGCATCAAGGGGGGAAGAGGATCGTGTTATCACCACCAGTAAACCAGCATTCCAGGGGAGGAATCATGCCGCGCATATCCTCCAGAGCTCCTTGTCCTTGTTACTCCGGGACGACGGAAGAGGGGGTCAACAGAGCAAAGGTCAAGCAACCACTTCGTCGTCACGTTACCGTTTGCGGTCCCAAAGGAAGAACGCCATCATGCCAGCGCTGGCCCAATGAGAGCCCATACAACCCTGACAAACAGTCAACGGCTGCTGTGGATCGCTTCGACGGGGAACCCGGCCCCAGCCTTCAACAAGGCGTCTATCGGGATATTCTTTTGAACTATCGAAGTGTCAATGAATGTGGCCCGCTACGTCAACGCATTGGTTTTGAACTTTATTAAGAAGAGCAAAATTTTCTTTCTTTCTTAATATATATACATACCTAGGTAGCTCAGACATCTATCAGCACTGTGGCGAGTGCATTGCAGCTTATGCACAGACTGCGCCACGATCTCCATGATTGACATTGACGCCTGTTGATGACAACACACACTCGCCACATTTGGGCTGACCGGGTAAGGCGAGCAGCGAGCTTCACTTTTGCTGCAGCATTATTCCTTTTTCATCTCAAATTGGAATCAGGTCAAGAAGCTCGAGTCTGCCTAGGCTCCAACTCCGACTTCAACAAGACAAACGATTACATGATGTGACAGGGACTCTGAATAATGACTACCAGGAGGGGACTCGAGAGTTGCTGATATCAAATCGGCGTGGTGATTGCAGGCATCTTTAGCCAGCCTTTCAGAAGCCCTGTTTTTATTCTCCGATAGGCGGCCCCTCACCCCCATCACACATCCCCTTTTGTGGTGCCTTTCATCTGTCAGAGCCCATTGGCGCACTACGACGGGCACTATCATGGGTAGGGAAAGACATAAGACATATAGGGAATATCGTGGAGTTGCAAACCCCCTCTTTCACATTGCGAGAACCGAAAGTAGGAAATTCTTCGGATCAACTGGATAAGAAAAATTCCCGGATAGCCAATGAGAACGAGCGCCCGCAGAACCCTGCCTTGCCGCGGGCATTTCTCGCAAAGAACAGGCAGTTGACAAAAGGATCGAATCAAAGATTGGTGGATCTGAAGGATCTTCGCCAGGCTGTTGCCCGTTGGTCGCTTTACGGAGGACGGGGTGGCCGCCCAGGTCGCCACAAACTGTACCCCCGTACATTGCCACTGACAACTGTACATGTACATTCTCAGGAGTCAAGGCCCAGGGAGCCTGGCTTGGGAGAGCACGATGCGGCCCGTTGGAGACCGCAAAGTCATGGTCAGGCAAATCGCATGGTGAGCTTTGTACATCAGCAGGTCGTTGGGAAGAAAAGATACCTGTCACTGCTGAAAACTAGACTTGGCTCGGGGATGAGCGACGGTGACAGGCCCAAATTGCCAACACATGATGGAGCGCTTGGGACGACCGCGAGTCTTGTAGCCGTGCACTCTGTACTGTGTACCTTGTACCGCATACCGTGAATTGTGTCATGTGTACACAGTGGAAGTACACAATACACCGGACACAGCAGAGTCGATCGCCCGAAATAGGCTGCTGGCGACAAGCGCGATGCAGACCAGCGGCCACAAAGCCCTAGCCGACGAATAAAGCCCTGGCGTCTAGTGCATACAATCTACAGGCATCCCACGACATCTACCGTACACAGTCCACGGTACAAGACCGTACGCCGACTATGCCCCAACAAAGTTCACCCTTTGACGAATGAATTCAGTCAGAGGCTCTTGCTGCATCTTATAGGCCTCGCATACCTGCAATCAATCGCACAGCTTGCAGAAGGGTTGAGGACCTGCAGGGCGGCGCAGCGGTCTTTGCGCGTCCTGGCAAAAGATTTTCCTGTTATTCTCCCATGCGATAGCCATGCGTCAACCAAAGTCATCCTGACATTCTCGGTGGTTCTGCACTGTGTTCTATTCCAGTCATAGCGGTGGCGGCGACTCCAGAGGCAACATGCGACCGGAAACTCTGCCTTATTGCACCTCGCAGGAGAATAGGCTCAATGCCACAAAAGTAGGCTATCAATAACGAACCGGGTGAGTGGCTACTGACTGGTCGTCATTGACCAACAACTACTTGAATCGTTCCGCTTTTAGTTGCTTCCATCCTTCTTCCTTTGGACTACGTCCCGCACCCCAACACTACTCTTCCCGTGCGGATCAAAGTGGAGGCTTGTGCTGCTAAAATCGAGAGCGGCTCGCCCCTCCCAGTACTAGGGTTGTTAGTCCCCACACTCTACCACCCTGGAACCCAGCGCCAGAGCCTTAAACATCGCGATCGCCTCCGCAACCCTCTTCACTCCTTTCTTCTTTGACCCCGCGGATACATTGATTTTGTGTTTCTTTTCATTTTTACGTCGTTCAATTTCGTTTTACCCCGGTGGTGTCTTGTCTTCCAGCATACTTGCAACAATCTCTGCATTTTTGCGCCTGTGCTCCCCGAATATCTTATGCGCCACTTCCACGTATAACTACTCCTTGCACGCTCTGGAAGATACCAAAAAGTACCAATAAGTACCATTATCTTCATAAACACTTTCTTCCTCCTAGAAGAGTGATCCTCGCGGATAAGCCTATTACGAAACCAACATGTTAAGTCTATATTGCACTCATCCCATCTTACATGTATTGACTGAAAGCCAGTTATTATATATACATCGATCAACGTCCTTGAAGCTCCCCCTAATCCAAGGAAATGTTACATATATACCCCACCCATCGCTTATAATCCTTTTTTCACTCAGCACACAACTCTAGAAGCAATGCGGAGGAGATAGCAGAGCACAATGGCATCACACAAATCGGGGTTTGACCCACCTACTCGGCCAGGAGACACAAGCAGAGGTAGAATGATTGGAGCATACCCATCATTGGGATCGAGCCGAAACAAGTCGCGGAACAGAGAGGCAGATATCGCACACTTATCAGGACAAGTGGAGTCAAGGGAAGGACAAATCACGGTTGGAAGGCCGCAGCAGCCTGAACTAATACGGCCAGGTATGCGGGGCCCTTCGCCCAGCATAAGGCAAGCCCAAGAGTCGAAGATTCCTAGTGTAGGTATGGCTTCGAGATTTGGTTTTGGGAAGTCCGATACGAAGAGCGCTGCAGCTGGCCCAGTTCCCGAACTGAGAGGCAAATCATCGCGTAACGTCTTAAGGAGGAAACCATCATCGGTTTCTCAACACTCTGGAGGATTTCGCTCCACCGTGGAAAGATCAGGTTCTTCATCTCCGACGAAGTGGTCTCCCACATCCGCAGAACAGCGTCCAAGCATTGAAGCTTCGTTGAAGTCAGCGGAAGCATACAGTGAAATCTTCACCAGCACCAGCGCCAAATCTCCAGCCGTTAGGGACCCGCCACGAGTAATTCCAGAGCTGGATCGGTACCGAACTAGACTGGAACAGAACGCTGGGCAGGGCAAGAGATTCCCTACTGGGGTTCCCAAATTGGCAACTCAGGATCTTCCACCACCAACCCCTCTGTCATCAGGGACTCCGGGAATTTCGGGGACTTCAGGGGGGCCGGGAACTTCATGGATACCTACATATCCTGCTACGAATAACAGCCCTAATCGCTATAGCGGGTACAGTGGGAGTGGGTATAGCGCTAGCCCTTCCACGAGATTTTCCGAGTCGCCTGGGCCCGGCGCTTACAGCAGAGACACAACCCCTACGTCCGTTTCATCCCAATCCCCTGGTATAATCGCACCCTCTAAGAATGTTACACCGAGGTTACTACAAGGCAGTCCTGCTTTCGTTCGACCTCCGGTGACGAGGAGGCGAGCCCCGAGCACACCAAATGATAATGAAGATTCTATTCTTGATGCTCATGGCTTGCCATCATTGCAGGAATCTCTCACTTCATCCTCGTCAAACTCGACGGTGAAGGGGGATGGAAAGTCGAAGACACCCGAGATGACAATGGAAAAGAAGCAGAAGAAGAAGAAAGGGCTTTCGCCTTTGCCTCCAAGCCCACCACCAAGAATATCATCCAAGAAGTCCAAGGAATCGCCACCGAGCAAAACTTCGCCTTCCAAGTCCTCGAAAACTCCTGCGAAATCTATTACGTCTCCCGCCGAAGCTTCATCGCCGAAACCACGCAATATGTCCTCGCATCGGCGCAATACAAGCAGCACAAGCAGTACCGGCAGTATTAGCTATGTTCCGATACGACCAAGTAGGGAAGGGACACCAAACATCCAATCCCAACTAGGGGGGTCGATTCCGGTTATACAGAGCAATCTCACTGGTCTCAGCAATACGCAAGATAAACAAGGTAGACGCCAAAGCATTGCTTCTCTTAACAGATTGGCGTCTCCTCCTCACAACCAACCTCCATCTCGGGTTCAAGGGGGGTCAAGGCTCCCCTCCCGGAACCCATCTCCAGCTCCTCTACAACATGCAGCACAGGGAGATACTACTGTTCCATCTGGTCTTGGCATAGTACCCGACTTGCGGCCAGCCCAGCTACATCCATCGGCCACATACCCAGCTACTCGCACACCCAGTCCTAGTATTGCCAATTCAAAATCCAAGTTTGGTCTCTTCTCAAGGCGAACCAAGACCGCGCCTGCTGAAATTCCGACCATCAGCAGTAAAGACAGAGTTCACAGGAAAGGCCCAGCAGCCGGTACTGGACATGAGGGATATGGCAAGTATGGTAATCGAGGAAGAAGTGGTAGTGCTAGCGGGCTGAGCATTGATCGGAACCGAAGTACGAGTGTAGCAAGCTCATCGCAGGAGAGTGTTGCTAGTACTCGTACTCATGATCAGTTCTTTCTCGAACGGATGAGCCCTGTCATTATCGCAGGTGGAGGAGAAGTTCTCGAAAACAAAAATGCAAGCTCGGAGCTTACTCGAACCGAGAGCAATACGAGCCTTCTGTTGGGTAGACCGAGCATGGAGTCAAAGGGCTCGTCTAACTTGAGCCATGAGGTATCCCGCATCACGCTCTGGCCGTCGCCGCTTCCGAAGGAACCTAACAAAAGAGCATCAGCGATTCCTTCCAAAAGTCGACGTCCTTCCGACAGCAGCGATGATGGGATTCGAAATCAGTCGTTGGTATATCGTCGATCAACACAGCGACTCAATGATTCGAATAGTGCATTGCATCTGCCAAGGCCTGTCAACATATCAAACGTGGGTGCGTCGCCATCTCTGAGAAGCTTGGAGTCGAGTATTATGTCGGATGAGTCGCAATTCGAAATGAAAATCGATGGCGACACTGGACGCAAACGTTCGACATCCAAGTTGAGGAAACAGGAGAAACGCCCCAAGTCTCCTCGAAAATGGAACCTCTTCCGTCGACCTCAACCGAAAAAAGAACCAGAAAGCAAGCAGGCTTTGCCCGTTACTATCGGAAGAGCTCCTGTCAAAACAGTCCCGCACTATGCGATGATGGACTCTTCAGATGAGCAACAGGATGCCGATGTTGTGGACTTTGAGGATATTCTTCGCGATGCTGACGTCGTCGGGTTGACGGATGAAGAATTGGACGCGCTGCAATTTAGCAACTACAAAGAGAATCTGCGACGTATAGAGGAGTTGAAGGTGAAGATGGACGCTCAAGAGTTCTTATCCCTACCGGACCGCTCTCCTATGATCTTCTCCTCTCCCGAGCCTCCGCAGTCGACCCCTGAGCTACTCCAGACACAGCTGCATACCAACGAGGAAGCTGCCCCACCAACGACCCCAGTGCTTGAGACAGAGTTACAAATCAACAAAGAGACGGCACCAGCCCGCCCCAGCAGATTGCCACAAGTTGGTCGGATTCCGAAAGTCGTATCCGCAAGACCAGAAACTACATCCCCAAAGTCCTTTTCAAGACCTTTCGCTCGTCTCAGTACATTGCAGCCAGTTTCGGAGCCTATAACAGTGGATAAAGATTCAGTTGCTCTAGGCGCAAGTCCTCCAAAGCCTTCGACCCCCGAGCCTGGTATTTCGAAAGTCCAGCCTGAGCAAGACCTCAAGGGTCTTGGTATACAACAGGGTTATGCGGACCCCGCGTTGGGAGACACTGGACATGGAGACTTCCTTGCTTTCTCGCCTCGCAAGACTTCAGAGGCTACAACAAGTAGCTCGGGTACAATAGGTTTTGCTGGTACGACAGCAGTCATTCCTAAACCGGATGCTGCGCTCGAAGAAGATGAGGTATGGGATGAATATGACGATTTGATCGGGAATACCGATGGCGTCAAAATACGTGTGTCTTCCGGGTCATTGCATAGGCCCTTTGAGTACGAGAAGTATGAGAGCCGGATGATGAAACATAGCAATATGGAGCCCAAGGAGTCGCCAACCTTACAGCAAAGTTCAACTGTCAAAGGGCCGTCTACCGAAGAAAATGATTCTAGGATGCCGACTGAAGACGCTATCCGAAGCTCACAGTTCACATCTTCTAGTGTATATAGCACCGATATGCCAACGAGGGTTAAAGAGACTCTTGCGACCGTCCCGAGTCCAACAACACCCATGTCGTTTACCGATTTCTTCTCTGCATACGGCGACCGCAATAACTCAGTTCATGGCGATGTAGCCAAGAAAGCTCGACCGTCTTCTCAGAGCAGTCTAAGACAATCGAGTGGTAGCGGAAATACGGGATCTGGTGCTATCTTGGTGGCGGCCACTGAGCGAAACGGCTCTCCACTCTCACAAGTCAACCTCCGTGTAGGGTCAATGACAGTTAGTAAGTGGCTTACGTTTGGACATGTGCTCTTCAGTCCCGCGCGAGAGGAAATCACAGACTTAGAAGGATCTTCAAAGTCTCACTCCATCCTTGTTATCGATGGTCTGGGCAATGGTGTGTTCCCTTCATCCGTACCACACAATCCCTCATTCTAACATAACACAGACGACTGGTCCTTCTATGCCGCGGAAACATACCCGGCAGCAACCTTCTACAACCTTTCGCCCACCCGCCCTCTGTCCGCCTCCCAGCGTCTCTCAACCAGCACATCCTTCCCCCTGACACCGCCCAACCACCGACAAATCCAGTATCTGTCACCCACGCACAAGTTCCCCTTCCCCTCCTCCTTCTTCCATGTTGTCGTCTTCCGCTTCCCTTCCGCGATGTCCGAGGCCGCATATCGGAACATCATCTCGGAATCCAAGCGTGTTCTCAAACCCTCGGGCTATCTCGAAATGGCAATCCTGGATCTCGATATGATGAACATGGGGAACCGGGCTCGCAGAGCAGTGCGGGGATTGAAAGTGCGCATCCAGGGCGCAGACCCGCGCATCAGCTTAGGTAGCGCCAGCGACACGGTATTGCGAATGGTAGGCAAGCGCGGTTTTACCGACGTCAAGAGCTGCAAAGTCGGCGTCCCCGTCGCATCCACGATCCCCTCGTCCGCCTCCTCCCAACTAACCGCCAACTCGAAAACATCCCGCGATCCCGGCAGCGAAGAGATGTCCCTCGCCGACATGATGAAAGACGAATCACACGCCGCCGACGAAGGCATCACCAAGATGGTCGCCAAGGTCGGCCGCTGGTGGTACACGCGCTGCTATGAGACGGCCGCGCTCGCGGAGCGTGACCTACCAAGCTCCATTTTTGCGGACGAGGCCCTGCTGCAAGAATGCGAGAAATGGAGCGCGAGCTTCAAGCTCGCAGTGGCGTACGCGCAGAAACCGGTCCAGGTCCGTAGGAGGACTGCGAGTGTTTGATCTTCGGAGGATCTCTCTTATATCTATATCGACGTCGTCCAGCATTTTCAGCAGAAGAGAGAGGGAAGAGATGCGTTTCAAGATCCCTCTCATGGCTCGCGCCTACCTTTCTTCAACATTTATTTCTTCTCCTTCCATTCTTGCATATTCATATGAACTATTAATCAGCACCTTTTTTTTTTTCCATTATTTTTTCTTCGCACGGTCACTGGATGGCTCTTACTAGGGATTCCTACCATGGTTTAATGTTAGGATTTGGGATTTGGGATTGCATTTAGCGCTTGAGGGAAGGGTTAATGAATGAATGAAATTTTTGGGTAGGGGTTTGTGATGACAGGGTGGGATGTGTATGGATGATGGATGATGAAGTGACGAGGTTTATGATCTGAGCTTCTTGCAGCATGCGTGCGTGTTGGTTTGGTAGATACCCTTGTTTTCTTCAGCTAGTGGTTCGATATGCAAATGAATTGTAAATTTGATCTGTGTGCTTGTGTGTTTGTGTCTTGGTATGTGAAATAAAGTGTCCATGGCATTGGAAAAAAAAGCTCAAGGGTTTTTCGTAAAGCGCATCTGTGATAATGAGGGCGAGGAGATGGGATAGTGTGCTTATAGCTAGCTACCTTAGGTGGTTGAGATCTAGATCGGAGGATAAGGAAGATGAGATGATGAGATGATGAAGCAAGTGTCCCTTTCTCGAGAAGACCAGTATCCAAAAATCAAAAGCGAGAAGATCACAACTAACCTTCGCCTCCTCTCAAGAATACCAACTCTCTTTCTCTCCCACTATTTCCTCGCACAAAATAAAAAAGCTGTCCTTAGCAGATCACAGATCTAAGAGAGTGAATCCAAGCGCAGATATAAAAATCTCCCGCGCTTCCTCACAACCACAAAACAACAACGAGGACGAGGACAAAAACAACAACAACAACAACAACAAACACGCAAATTATCACAATCACGATTCTACCTTTCTAAACTCTTAATCATCTCGATCTGGTACCTATTCTCCTCTAAAGCTTTTGACGCGAGAAGAACTAAACTGACTAATCGATACCTGTTTAGAAAAGGAGATCTCACAAAACAAAACAAAAACAAACAAGAACGAGAAGTTATGTCTTCCATCACCGACGAAGCAGTGATGCGCGCCGCGCTGCGCCAGCTCACCGGCACCATCGATTACCAGGTGCTGGCTGACGATCTGGGCCTCGGCACTAAGGAGGCAGGCCGTATGCGCTGGCGCCGATTCAAGAAGAAGCTTGATGAGGATGCGGGCACGGCTGGTAGCATGACGTCTACTCCGAAGACCCCGAAGACGCCAAAGACCCCGAAGACTCCCAAGACTCCAAGGGCTGCTGCTGTTGCCAAGACCCCGAAGGCTGTGAAGACTCCGAAGACTAAGACGCCGGCTGGTGCAAAAAAGAGGAAGTTGGAGGCTGCGAGCGATGGCGAGGGAGAGGTGAAGATGGAAGATGAGGGAGATGATGTGTTTCAGGATGAGTTGGCTATGGAGATGCTGGGTGCGAAGGGTCGTGCTGAAATTTCTCATGCTGAGGCTTTCGAGGAGGATGAAGATCAGGAGTACATGTATGTCGAGGCTGCTGATGAGGATGAGGAGAATTTGGTGGATGGGGAGGACGGTTACTATGATGCTCATTAGTCGACTCAGATATTTGGGGGAGGAGCTTTCTGAGGGGCATGCATGGGATCGTTTCTGGTAGGATTGACATGGGCGTTGACTGGGGACAATGTTTGCTTTGACTGGGAATAGGGACAGGGGATAGCATGGTACAGGATGATAGTGGCGTATGCAGCTGAGGTCGACCGGGCCAGGAATTCCTGCGTGAATTCGCAACCCTTCAAACTCTGTATTAAGCTGTGTCTCAAAGTCCAACTATACGATAATGACTTGCTGACTACAACTGCGTGGTCTTTGTCACTGTAGCCATCCAACGACTTCTTCGAAGTACCGAGATGGACGAAGAAGCGGCATGTAGATGCATGACTTATAGATAAAGCATAGTCGGTTTCCAGGACTTTCTGATGAACAATGCGAGGTAGAAAAAGCAAGCAGATATGAAGCAAACAAAGAATGCTGAATACTATTATCACTGCGAGAATGATATATGATCAGTCGATTCCCCGATCAGTTCTTCTGCACTCATCACCTACCTCATCACTACCACCGAAGTCATAAAACTACTCAAGATGGCGGCGGCGACCAGCGACGAGAAACTCTGCATGGCAATCATCAACAACTCTACCATCACAAATATTGATTGGAAAGGCGTGGCGGCCGAGCTAGAGATGGACAAGATCAACTCGGTGCAGAAAAGATGGCAGCGCTTCCGGAAAGCGAAATTCGGGACGATGACTGGTCCTGAGAAATCCGAGAGCGGAAATCCTGGGAAGAGTATCAAAGGAGAGACGGGAAAGGGAAAGGAAGTCAAGAAGCGGGTAATGCAGGAAGAAGCTGAGGGAGAGTATGGGGGGAGGAGACGGAAGAAGAAAGTTGGGGATGAGAAAGAGCGCGAGATGTCCGGATCGGGTGTGAAGGACAAGAGAGAGGAGAAGTGGATTGTTGATGATGATGGTGATGATGATGATGGTCTTGGAACGCGAGGGTATCAGGAAGAAAAGGATGACGATGAAGACGCAGCTTGAGGCTCTGTGTTTTGAAAAGGATCTCTTGATGAATGGACGTTATGGTGATTCAGGGACGACGTTCGGGTGGGCGGGCGCTAATATAAAGATATTTTCGCCCTATTTAGCCACAACATTATATGTGCCAAAGCCCCTATTCACACCTTCACACACAACCAACAATGAATGTTGATGAATCAAGACTTTCTGAGGTGAGCACTTTTATAATGGCTCAATGTCCCTAATCCAAACTCGAGGCTTTTACTTCCTATAACTAGCAATCTTCCCAAACGTATCCGCCATTCCCCAAATGCCACACCGCAAGCAAGTCAGCTGCACGATCTGGCTATGATCTACAAACAGATTAACGTCGATGCCAAATTCCCTAATATACCAATTAAAGACCGGCGGATCCGCCGCCTCAAACATGACTTTCTCCATGGGCAAATCCTTCAAGATCGACTGGATGACATCCGTGCGCCACGTCCTGACATTTTCCGTGATGCCCTCAGACTCAATCATCATGCGCTCCACGCCCGCATCGATGAACTGCTTTCCGAGGTTCACGATCTTGGACGGGTCGCTGGTGCCGGCCTCTTCGAGCGCCGAAGCTTCTGTGTCGCCGCCAGCGCCGAATTGGATCCCTAGTTCGGGCTTGGCTTTCAGGCCGTAGCTGTGCACGCGCTCGACAAGCCGTAACCAGTCGTCGGGGGGGAAGGATAGGAACCCGCTCGAGAGCTCGACGACGTCAAATCTGGGCTCTTTTTAGAACTGCTCCCATATGTCAGCGGGGGACAATACGTACCCGACATCTTTGCACTTCTGAAGATAGCGGTCAACGACCGTCATGACATCTGGATGCGTAAGAAGATGTTCCATGAAGCCACCCTATAGCATTCCAATCAGCTCAACAAAGGCATACTATTTACAAGAACAGGTTATCTTACTGTCGAAACATAGACATCATTCTGATGCGCGATCTCAATCAACTCCGTCAACGACTTCTCCGGCATCAGCGAGAACGAGCCGCCCGCGAACTTCAAGCCGTCCACGTGATGGCCCATGATATCCATCACGTCCTGCAAGTGTCGTTTTCCGTAGGCGGAATAGTAGGGCCCGCGGATCTCCGTCACGCCATGCTTCCTCGGTTTGGGAGTGCGCGGGTTGGCGCGGATGAAGCCTAAGCCGTTGTCTTTGTCTTGCAAGAGGTATTCGGCTTGTGATGTCTGTGTGGAGAGGAATCGCACGGGACTTCCCACGTGGGTAGTAGGGAGGTTTGCTTTGAACAAGTTCTTGGCTGGTGAACGTGCTGCTGTTGTGCGCAGAGGATTCATAGTGAGATGTGGGGTTGATGTGATCAGTTTGATCAGATACAACGTGTTACTAGACACGACTCGGACTGATCCAATTTACGAACACTATACAGAGAAACTGATGTAAGGGAGATGCGAAGAAATCAGAGAGAGAGGCACCCAGGTATATCACTATCCACGGTCCAGGAAACCAGACATGCCATATATCATATATCATGTGAATCATGATGTAAAGTAGCACAGGAGATGTGCTCACACAGCCAATGCTGCTTCAACAGTAGAGTGGAGTAGTATGGGGAAATCTGTAAATCAGATTTCATCGATACATCTTCATTGGTAGTTGAGCAATCGATCGCAGTCAGGTTCACCTGTCGATGTCCATGACATCACTCTGATGAATTCAGGGGCCACAAAATTCACATGCAGCACGTGACTGCCAACTGAATGACCTGTTTTTGTGAACTTGCGGATCGGCTCATTTAAGGTATCTTTATAGATTATCATAATCTGTATTTACAGCAGTGGCGATAATTACTGCCTGATGGTGCTCTAGATGTTGAGAGAAGTTCACTGTTCAAAAAGGGGCGGCAAAGTTAACCGACCTCCTGTCAATCCAACGGATCGTTTCCCGGTCCTGGTTGGATCTAAATTTACATTTACATTTCATACTAATAAAGTTAAAGACACTTGTAATTCCTTTATAGTTCCTTATATCATCTAGCGCCCCTGCTACGGTTTCCCCCCGGGTTTAGCGACCCTCTTCTTCGGGCAAGGACCTGTACAAGAGCTGAGAGGGGACGCAAGTTGGTGGTCAATCGCAAGATTAGATTCTAATATTAAACGCCGCTTATTGATATAATATACGCCATTTTCACCTTAGTTTGAACCCGCCAGTAACCAGTTTTTGAAACACTCCATGTCGGTCGTACTTCTTGCTCACAGCTAGCAGTTTCGCTTTGACAGTCGGTCCATACGAACTAATAGGGTCTTGGCCTGTGGTTGCGTGGTTGAGGTCTATATACCGATTCCAGGTACCCAAGGCTTTCGCCGCCGCTGTGATATCACCAATCAACTCGTTCGCAGAAGTAGTCACGAGCGTGCTGTCATTGGCCTGACTCCACGTTGCTGCGAGCTCCACGATGATAAAGGAACCACTTGGTGCTGATGTGGGCAAGCCAAGGCTGTTACCAAGGCCAGTAGTCTTGGATAACACTGCATTGTTGATGGGCTGAGTAGTGATGGTCCACACGATTCCAGATACGTTGGCGATATCAGCACAGCTAGTATTCCATAAATCGAATACCGTCTGCAGGGTTTGGACGTCGTTCTCGATTGTAATTGAGGCCAGAATTTGACTATATTTCAGAAAAGGATATGTTAGTACAAAAAAAGTAGCTCCCTGGTTTTTACTCAAAAGATACAGAGGGAAGGGGAGCGTACTAGAAACCCCCTGGCGAACTAGCATCAAGTGCAATGGAGGTGTTGGACAGAGTAGTAATAGCCATGGTGTTTTCCATCTGTGGCTGAATTGCTGTGAAGTTTTGGAAGGCTGGTGGATTAACCACAGGCGCCGCGTACACGGGTGCATTGACTATAGCGCCACCAAAGCCAGCAGTGTATCCAAAGGTCTGCATCATCGACGCGTTTTGATCAAAGTTCGGAGCGGAGATAAAGTCACTGAACGCCTGTATATTCTGGGCCACAGTGCTCACGGGATAGATGATATTGCCTGCCCATATAGGACCCAGTGCAAACGTTCGATATGTGATTTGCGTCACTATGCCAAAATTGTTGGATCCGCCCTTCAAAGCAACGAAAAGATCGGAATTCTCGACAGCATCGGCGGTGACAATGGACCCGTCAGCGAGAACCACTTCGAAGGATTCGACATTATCGCATGTGAACCCCTCGCGAGGTGCAAAGTAGAAAGTGCCACCTAAGAAACTCATTAGCCATTTCTTCTCTTCCCTTCTTACTGCCGTCTGGAAGATCCAACCGTAGTTGACTCTATATCAGTGGATCAACTAACCGCCCAGAGTAAGACCCCCTACACCAATACTAGATGACCTCCCGCCAGCGACTGCGAGGCCAAGAGGTTCCAGTTCGGCATAAACGTTCCCCCATCTCTGGCCAGGGCCGATGGTAACCAAGCTTTTGTCCGCGGAGAGCGTAATCTGATTCAAGGCAGCTAGGTCTATCGTGACACCTGTGGCCATATTCGCGCTCCCTGCGAAGGGAGTATGGCCACCACTTCGAACGGCAAATTTGCAGAAGCCTAGGGTTGTGAGAGTCTTCACGGCCAGTGAGACTTCTGGAGCCGTTGTGGGTGATACAACACATGAAGGAGTAACATGCACTTCTTGCTGAGACCAATAGGACTGCAATGAAGTGCTGTACACCGTGCTATCGGGGTACGAAACCAGTCTGGGCATCACTGCGGAGAGAGCCCAGCACTATTTCGAAACAATAAAACATTAGCATCTATTTTGCTAGGTTCTACTTCAAGCAACGCGACAATACCGTAGACAAGGAGTTGCGGAATAGCAGGAATAATAAAGGGGACGTATTGCAAAAGGCAGAAGACACTCACGCATAGGTTCAGGTTTATGGCAACCATTGTTGCAGACTTGCAGTCAACGGGCAAGGCGGAGAAAGTAGATAAATCTAGAAACAGAAGACGGATCAGAGAGGAGGAGATCAAGGATGTATTCTTGTGACGACTGATGTGCAAGAAGGGGAGTACTGTAGCAGACGGTGCAGATAATATCATAATAAGTAGAAGGACATGTATTCACATTCCAGGGTCCATCCCGTCAACATCCCCTCCAGGTGCCTAGGCCTGGCGGAGAAGGATCCCCGGACCTTCGAGAAGGCGTCCAAACTTCCCGTCTTGCTTCGAAGGATCATGTCCCCTGCACACGATGAGGCTGTTTATTTGTTGTTGATGAAGCAAATCCTGGGATGCATGTGGCGCGCACGTGGCACACTCGTGCTCGGTGGTCAGTCCCGAATCCCGAGCCGAGCCTCTCCCCTGATTGTCCTGGAGCGTACCCTCTACACGCAACAATGATTTGGCATCCCGCGCAATTGCTATCAGCAAGGGTAAGGTCTACAGTAATCACTGTACCCTGTACCGCAGAGAAATAAGCTTTGCTAAGATGAGGCGGTATGAAGAAATTTCTCGTCTCATTCATACGCTGTAGATCACGGAAGTTACTTGCTCCCTGGGCTGGTTTTAGCTAGACCTAGCAATACTTGGAGTTGAATGACTTACCAATATATTGTCTCCATTATGACTGTCACGTCGAGATTAGAAAGGTCTAGTTTCCATTGCACTCTCCAGAGCATGAATAAGGCATGCCGTATCACTTCTTTCAAAATTGCTTCTCATGGCCACGATCTCAGCTTCCACTTATGACAGCCACAGTTTTAGATGCAGATATCATTGGTCTCAAATATCCAAATAAACAAAGAGCCAGTCTTCGAAGGAAGGAATTTTGAAAGACCTCAAAATTCACATCAGATGATTTCCATAGGCGACCTCGTGGCAGGAATATGATGCATTCCACTAAGAGATTAGTGCTGAGTGAGCCGGATTTTGTTCGTGAGACATGCATACGCGGGCTGGCATACTCCAAAGCTCATTACATTTATCCTACGTAAAGTACGATTACTACTACGCTGCGCTCATAATCCAAATATCTCGGGAGGCGTGGAAAGAAGGGAGAGGATGTTTGCCTGTCCCTTTTATTTTGCCTGTCCCTTTTCTCTATATAAGCATCACATAAGGCAAAATAGCATTTCAATAAAAGTTCCATTGTAAGACGCCACTAATCATCAGAACTCTATCACAATACTAGCTGACAAGCCTTCGCAGCCACTTTAGCTTTCTATCCTATCGGATATACCTAGCTCAAATATCTAGCTTTCTAGGCTTGAGTCTCACCATAAGATCCGGGCCCATACTTGCCATGACACCCAATGATGGACTCTCCTCTTGCGCGAGCGGAAAGGGTTGCGGTCCCTCCAACTCCAGATCAAAACGATGAAGAGCCACGGACACAAATATTGTGATAAATTGCTTAGCCATATGGCGTCCTGGACACATGGTAGAACCTCCTCCAAAATATCGCAAGCTTGGACTCCGGTTAAGAGAGGGATTCTTGAGGAACCGGTCGGCTTTGAATTCGTGGGCGTCGTCACCAAACGCTCCCTTGTCATAATGCAACTGGCGGAAGGGTATCATAACTCGATTGCCCTTGCGGAGTAGCTTCCCATTGAGGTCCGTATCTCGTGTAAGGAAGCGGATGGATGCAGCAGATGCTGCAGTACGGAGCGTTTCGTGCCAGATGGAATCCATCAGCTCACAGTTATTGCTGAGATAGGCAAAATCAAGTGTGCCATCGTTTGAAAATGCTTGCTTTGTTTCCTCACGGAGTTTCTCTGCGAGTCCAGGGGTATAAATGACATGTGCAAGCACCCAGAAAACGGTCCTTCGGATATTTGTGTTGAGACTAAATTTGGAATGAGCCAGTGCCATTGAAGTCAAGGATGTACTAGACTGACTTACCCCCAGTATACGGTCATCATGAGTATGCTGATGTCTTCTGAGTTGAGACCTAGTTGTCTCATCTCAGTTTCCATGGTCCTGACGAAGAATGTATCCTCACTAGCCCTTTCTTCCATAGGGACATCAAAATGTCTCTGGAGAGCGTGGCATATTTTATCCTTGGCTGCTAGCATATCCCTGCAGAACATAGGCGGATACTGCAAGAGTAACTGCCACGATATATCATCGAATTCCAAAAAGTCCCGTACGAGATTTGGTTCCCTCTGTCCAAGTTTCTTTCCAAAAAAGGCTTCTTGGCCAGCAGACGTTGTCATATCAGAGCAAAACTTCATGAGCGGTATAACAACGTCGTTCCCACGAAGTGCCGTATACGATCGCTCTTCAGCTATAACGTCGGCCACAAGGTGCTTGTCAAACCAGCCAGAGAGCTTGGTGCCAAGAATTTTCAGATTTTCCCCTGGGAACAGCTGATGTATGTGGATGTCGCGAGATAATAATGCGAGACATTTGTTCTGGGGGTTTGGGAATCCAGACTTGGTGTCGGATAGTGGCGTGTACATACGTTTTACCACGCTTTCTGTTGAGCCCAATGTCCTCATTGTCGCTTGAAGATATATATCGAACGAGAGGGATTCAGTGTTCCGATAGGCTTCGCCGACGTCCTTGGGATTTGTCAATATATACGACTTGACGCCCAATGTTGTTATCACAAATGGTTCTCGGTTTGGGCCCGCTATATATTGTCTGCATAAAAATCGTCAATATCTGCAAAGTTTCTGTGTATCAAGAGTGTCTACTTTCCTCCCATAAGTCAGGAGCCGATGTGGGTGAGACAGGAAACCATAGGCATGGCCTTGTCTGGGAGTGAGTGCTTGTTGCTGATGCGTTTCGAGTTCTCTAACACTTACCGAAATCTGTATAACAGTTAATATTTTTGTGTGAAAGGATAATTAGGAATGGAATTTCTCTTACATGGTATCCAGTACGGGACCTCCTTTGGATCCTGTGGATAGAATCTCGGAATTATGGTAAATTTCAAGATTCTCCATGACAGCCAAACTGAGGCCAGTATACAAAACTGCAGAAGTCCAGATCGATTTTCGAAGCTCGCTCGTACAGTTTCCAAAATATCATATCCTAACATTCTGGAGGGCTTCTTTTCTAGTCTATTACCCTGTAGGCATCAATTGCTCCTGGAGTATATCGTGATGTAGTAGAATCACCCAAGATGGTGAGCTTGATATCAATATGCTTTTCTTTTGGCAGGAAATGGACGCTAAGACGACAGCTTCGAAGATGAAGCGGCTATGCACGCATTTGAACAGTTGATCAATCAACATGTAACACCAAATTCTGCAGGGTTGGAGCCTGGCGCTTGGGGTCGATGTTCAAGATCATCATATCACGAATCAGGCCAGCTTCAGCTCCAGCTCCAGCTTCAGCCAGAGCAAGTACAATTTGCATGTGTTCCAACTTCCCTTGCATTATGCAAGGGAACACAAGAACATGGCCCAGCAGTGACCTCTATTCCCTGTTGTTGGATAAAGAGTCTCGGCCTAAAGACAAAGCATCTCATGCTGAGGGACGGAGAATCACTGCGCCTCGATAGCGCATCTTATCAAGGAAGACTTGCCGCTCAGCCGCATAGCGCAGGTAAGGTAGCATTGGCAGCTGGTAGGTAATGGAGCATTGGAGGTTGGTTGGTTGCCAAGGTGTCTGTAGAATCTCGTGACGTGTGTCTAGCTACCTCATGCACCTCGTCCCTGTATTACTGTCGGCGGTAAATTGACCTCTCTGGTCTCGATCGGCTTTAATATTTGAATGCAACCAATTCTGTGTTCACTAGTCAAGGGCTGAACTCAACTATTCTCTATTTTCATCTCGTCATCTCAGAGGCATATACCCATGATGAATTCAAATGATTCCTCTCTAAGATACGCGGTAACGCTATTAAATCAAAATGCATTTACCTTTTGGTCTCTCCTTTTAGGTCTCAGCTGGTTGTCCTGGTATTTCATCAAGTTCACAGTCATTCCGCTGTTGAGACCCAATGAGCCAAAGGAACTTCCTTATTTTGTACCATGTAAGCTCTCCGTTGAATTTGCCTGCTGGTCCCTAGTTGACTCTGATAGTTCTTGGTATGTGTTTTCATCGTCGGGAGAGACATCACATATTCTGGCAAATCGACTAAGTGGTTGACTTAGGATCAGCCATTGCATTCCATAAAGACTCTCATGCTGTAATGAACAATGGCAGGTAAGTTACTCCACTCCCTAAAAATCTCAAATTAAACCACTCACAAGATATTCTTCCAGAAAGTACAGCACCGCCCGTCAACCATTTGCCTTGGTGCTCGGTGGCCAGAAATTCTACATTCTGACCAATCCAAAGGATGTTACAGAATGTTACAAGAATCTCAAAACTTTGTCGTTCGATTTATTTGTAAAGGAACTCATGTTGAATTGTGGCAGTTCAACATCATGTGTCGAAAAGATGTGCCAGGAACCCCCTCCTTATCAAGATGGAGCCACAACGTCACCCCTGAATCCGGCAGCAAAGTCTATTGCTCGGGTAGGTGTTGACTTTCATCATATCCAGTTGCATCCAGGACCGGACTCGAAAGTCAATGACTTGACCGATTCACTTACGAAATACGTCGATAAATGCCTTACCTGGGACAAAGTACGAGCTGAACCTCACTATGTGCTACGAGATTCATCTCCTGGTGTTGAGGTATCACTCATGAAACTGTGTGGAAAGGTTCTCATCGAGGCTGCTACAGTGTCTTATTTTGGGGAATCATTCCTGGAAATTGACCCGGACCTACTCAATGTTTTTTACGAGTTTGACGAGGGCATGTGGCAGTTACTGTACAATTACCCGCGCTTTATGTGTAAGGACCTGCATGCTGCCAAAGATAGATTGGTCAATAATCTTGCGACGCATTTTCGGCTTCCTCGGTCACAAAGATCTGGGGAGGCATGGTTTACCAAATCTCTCGAAGACGAGCAGAGACGAATCGGTCTGACTGAGGAGGAAATGGGATCAACAGTTTTGATCATTTACTTTGCGTAAGTATATAGCCACTCCATCGTTTGTTGGACAGATAGTGACAGTAACCAGCCTCAATGCAAACACATATAAGTGGGCCTTTTGGATATTCTCCTACCTTCTGCACGATCCTCAACTCATGGAGCCTATCCGCGCAGAGATCGTGGGAACTATGCCAGATGGGAAGCTCAACATGAAGTCTCTTCTCGAAGAGTGCCCGCGCTTCAATTCGTTGCTGGACGAGATACTACGATTGAATTCAAATTCCTCCAGTGTTAGATATATCCTTGAAGACACCATTATCGCCGGAAAGACCTTTCGTAAAGGCAATCGAATCATGATGCCTTACCGCCAGCTCCACGAAAATGAAGAAGTGTATGGAGAGGATGTCTTGGCCTTTGACCCGGAGCGCTTTATGAAGGACAAGACACTTAGGCGTAGCCCCTGTTTCCGCCCTTTTGGTGGCGGTAGTACCTGGTGTCCGGGAAGGTTTGCTGCAAGGCAAGAAGCAGCAGCATTTGTTGCTTTCGCCATGTATCGGTTTGACATTTCTCTGGTCAAGAATCCAGATGGATCTGCTCAAGCTTTTCCGAGGCTGGAGAGTGCAAAGCCTTCGTTTGGGATGATGGGGGTTGTTGGAAAAGACGATTTAAGAGTGAGAGTGTGTCCGAGATTCTAGTATATAGGGGAGTTACGGAATTGTTTAGACTATTCTACGACTTTGGACTTCTCGTTACAAATTTATACAATTGCACAATGTACTGGTTGGTTTTAGCTGGGTGGTTACCAGTGCTTGAGATACAATACTGGCTGGTTTACAAAGCTAGTGGTTTGGACTCTATCAAATTCCAATTGCGCCTGGTCCAACGTAAGCACGTGTAGCCTCGAGACCTGGTTTAATATCTATACGGAGAGCGTGCATCCAAAGCAGTGCCAGTTGCAGAGTAGCATGACCACATGAACCCCGCCAGCCAATACCCTCGAACGCTATCACCACTCCTTCCCGTGATGTTTTCTCCTTTTGCCCAACTGTGTTACTTGCATTCGCGTAAAAGGGAGGGGTATAAAAGTAAGCAGAGGGATGATTTCCGGTCTCATTCGGGTACCGCAGCGTCAGCGTAGCACGCAGATTTAACCGCTGCTACTCGTTGCCATGTTTCATTGGCCCTCACCCCGAGGAAGCCAACCCGACCTACCAGCACTCTGCGCAACCCATCTACACTGCAACATACCTAATCAATACCTTACTTGCACTCCATATTGTGCCACGCGCACACATGTCGTGTTCATGCAGATGGAGGGCATGGATCAGCTCTTCAGACTTACTCGGAGCTACTCCGGGATAGATTGTCTCTCGATGGCAGTCCAGGCTTACTCACATCCATATTGTGCAAACGGTCAAGGTGCCAGTCTTCCCTAGCTCTGTACGGGGTAATGTAGTCACGACTCCACGAGGAGGGTCGCAGTTGCAGCCCTTCGACACTTTGGCAGTTGAAGTCTCTGCCGATCTGAATCCTGAATCATGATGGTTGATTAGCCTTCGAAGTCATAACCTCGTCAGGCAGACCACCCCACTGGACGAAACTCCCAGAGGTACACTTTCACTTCTCTTTGATCACAATACTGCTCTTTGATACCCAGCGCATTGAGAATCCTCCAACTCCTCTGTTCTGAAGAACAATGGCGAGCGCGCTCCCTCCAGGCGCCGACTTGAACCTCATTCCAGCCGGCTATCCACCACCTGGAGTGACACCAAACTTCATCAATCCACCGTCTTTGGCACCAGCAACAATTGGCGTCTTTAGCACTCTCATAACTCTTGCTATTCTTGCAATTGTTGCTCGAATTACGTTCAATTTTGGCTCTACACGCCGGCTTGGCTCCGACGACAGTGAGTCCTTGAACACTTCCTCAATCGATTCCGTTGTTGACGGTTTCTAACGAACCTTCCCAGTATGCGCCATCTTTGCACTCGTATTCTCGATTGCACAATCATCCATAGTCTTATCAAGTGGGTAAATCATCTGCTCGTGTTAAAACCCCTTGCTCATATTCTCGCAGTTTCAAGAACAGAGCGTCACCAATGGGATATACCTCTGGCTTGGTATGATGCCACCTATTTCAAGGTGAATCTAGCAATGGCATACTAGGAAAAGACCCACGAACTAATTTGTGGTTCAGAAAGTCTACGCCCAAAACTTCCTTGCATGGCCCGCCATTTTCCTAGCGAAGGTTGCGATTCTGCTGTTATATCGACGCATTTTCCGGGTCAAGGCATACATGAGGATATCGATTTGGATTGGTATCGTCTGGGCGCTCCTCACTTACCTGCCCAACCCCTTCGTCATCAGCTATTACTGCGCTCCTCACATTGGGGAGCAATGGGACCTCACAGTAGGCATTAGGTGTGGTGATCCTCTCAAGTGGGAGATTGCGTCAGCTGCCATGTCCATCATGCTGGATATCTTCATCTTGATCCTTCCGATTCCGGTGATTATGGGATTACATCTCACAAGACGTACACGGGTTGGCGTCCTCTTTGTTTTCCTAACAGCAACCTTGTAAGTTGCTACTCTCGCTTTAACCTTGGGCATGAGCTAACAATCTTACTTCAGTGCTGTTGTTTGCGCGGTTTTGACGCTGGTTTATCGAGTCCAGATCTTCTTAGATCATACGGGCGATGCCGCTTGGAAAACGGCACAGTTGTACATCTGCAAGTAAGTTTTTGTTTCCTCCTCTCTTCTAGATTCTGTCACTGATCATCCAAGTGGCGCGGAAAATTACACAGCTATCATCGTGGGCTGCGTACCAGGAATCTCCTCATTCTTCAAGATCTACGTTGCCGAATCAAAATTATACACAAGTATCGCCGACAGTCTACTCTCTCGAAAAAACGGCCGATCGACCAACTCCTCCAAGAAAAGCGCCGGATCACTATCCACCAGCTTCAGAACAAAGGGGCGATATGGACCGGCGACCTTCGGAGGGTTACCATACCAGAATGACCCTGGGTTCGGGGATAGCTCTACATCGCATCTTCAGGGATACCATGAGTTGAAGGGCGGTAAGGTCATTACCAACGTCTCTCGCATGGATGGACACCATCACCACAATAGTTTTGGGGAGGAGGGCGGTATCACGAGATCGGTTGGCATTGAGCAGAGCTCTAGTCACAGTACCATTGCTTCCTAGGCTTGAGGAGGCGATGGAACGATGGAAATATTATTGAGGAAACACTTGGCCGGCTTTTTTGTCTCCGCTTTCTCTAAGGTATGAAAGAGGACGATACGCCGATTCTTGAAATAAGTACCAAAAAGCGGGGTTAGGGAATTGCAAAGGGATGTGTTCAAGCAGTATCTATGCTATGGTACTTGTGTAATTCAAGACACTTTCAGGACTTGCCAAACCTCATGATGCGCAATACTTCGTCTTTGAAAGACAAAAAGAGTTGATACCGTTCTACTGACTTTACTACGCCGCAGAAAATGATTGACATGTTTTCTATCATAGAATGCACTATGCATCCAATGAGGATTCGAACTTCAAATTCAATGATTCGAGTACTGATATCCGAATCCGGATCTGTTCATGAAGTTATTACTCCAAAGGATAAAGTCTAATCAAAACCCTTGATGAGAGATTGCGAGCTATGCTCCGGCACTTGCTCTTTTCTACTACCGTCGTTGGCTGCGCCCTAACACTAAGAGGGCCGGGGTTCCTGCTGTCAGCAATATACCTTGCTCTCTTGATGCGCGATTATTGGTTGTAAAACGGGGCGCGGAAGAAGATGGCGATCATCGCTTGTGAAGGGGTCGAGGATGTTGGAGTTGGAGGCTTCAGGGGTTCAGTTCAGGGGTCCATGTGGAGACGCGATTGCTGCGCAGACGTCAAGGAAGCTCGAATTGAACTCAGTTGCTGGATTTTGTCTGAGGTGCATTCCTGAGTCTGCGTATGCCATTGGACCATGGGTAGCTGCGTAACTGTGTTTGTTGGTGGTTGAGGGAGCCCAGGGCAGGCGAGAGACACGAGAGACACCTTGACACAGGGTCACCACAACCAACGGTTACCAACACCAACACGGTACACCACGACGGCCTCATGAAAGAAAAAGAGCAGTTGCTGTGCTCACAATCTTCTGCCTTTCCCATCATCTCCCTCCATCAACAAACATGGCATCAGATAGCGATTTGGGCGTCGTCCTCGTCGTCGGCGGCTGCGGCTACCTAGGATCCAATATAGTCCAGCTCTTGAGCTCCCAATCGACCTGCACCGCGATCCATGTCATGAGTCGAAACCCGACGCAGAACCTCCACCCCAACGTCACCTACCACTCCGGCGACATCGCCAACGCCCAAGAAGTCTCTTCACTCCTCTCCTCCATCAGTCCCCGCGTGATTATCCACACCGCATCCCCCAAATACACGGCCTCCGAAACACTCCTCCGCAGTACAAACCTCACCGGCACTCGGGTGCTGCTCAAATGCGCCGCCGCGAGCCCCAGCGTGCGCGCTTTCGTGTATACTGGCACTGATTCCGCGATCGTGCAAGCGCCAGGCGTCAAGTTGACTGAGGAACTAGCGCAACTATACACGGAAAAGAGCCCGGTCAACGCCTACGCCAAGACGAAAGCGATAGCCGATTGTGAGGTGCGGGCCGCCAACGCGCCGTCTACGTTGAGCACGGCCGTGATCCGCATCCCCGGCCTATACGGCGAGAATGACGATAATTGTATGGGAGCACTCTTGAACACCGTGAAGAAGGGTCAGCATAAGGTGCAGGTCGGGGAGAACAAACGGCGCTTTGAATTCGTGTATGTGGAGAAGGCGTGTATGGCGCATGTCTTGGCTGCTAAGGCGCTGCTGGCTGAAGAAGCTACGGATTCCAAGGATGATGATGCGTCGAAGAAGGGGAGGGTTGGTGGGGAGGCTTTCTTTGTCTCGGATGGTGTAAGTTTACCTTATTTCGACTTTGCGCGCAAAGTGTACGCGTTTGCGGGACACCCGGTCGCGGAGAATGAGATCAAGGTTATGCCGCATTGGCTGGTGCTAGGCTTTGCGGTTCTGGGCGAATGGTTGTATTGGGTTTTTACATTCGGTACGAAAACTCCGGAGGTTAGGAAGCTGGGCATTCAGTATTTGGCTGGTGGGTGTGAGTGGGATATCAGCAAGGCGAAGGAGAGATTGGGATATGAGCCGGTGGCTGATCAGGATGCGGTGTTGAAGAGGGTTGCGGAGCATGAAGCGAAGCGCTTGGGAATATAGATAGGGGTTGATTAACTAACAGCGAGATGGCTTCACTTAGACATTCCCTTCAACAATTCCGAATTAGCTACATCAATTGCAAACCAATCCAAGGGATCTAAACAAACGCCATTACGACAAAGGAAAGACTGGTCTATAGATATTCTCCCTCCCCCTCTGCGAAATTTATGTCTTTGTCTTCGTCTTTGGCCTCACCAAGAGAACAACACTGGGCTTAGGAATAACAGCCGAACGCCACTGCATCGATCTCGCCGTCTTACTTTCCGGGAGCACGATATCATACTCCGTAATCAGGTGCGCAACAACCAGCTTCAGGACCACGGTAGCATAGAATCTCCCCGGGCAGAGAATCCTCCCCGCTCCCCACACCAGCCAAGAATCAGAGCTATCCGTTAATCCCGTCTTCGTGGTGGTGTTTGCTGAAGCGGAATCGCGATTGACAGCTTCGCCGACGGAGCGGAATGCGTTGAAGGTTAGAGGGTCTGCGAAATTGGCCGGGTCGCGCATCATGGATCGGTGAGGGACGCAGATCCAATCGCCGGGTGCGAGGGATAAGCCGCCGGAAATGGTGAATGGTTGGAGAACCTCTCTTCGGATGCCAGCTGTATTGGATGAAATATTTAGTTTTTTTCAAACTTGATGAGGCGTATTTCTTTCTATATAGGTGGAATTCGTGAAAACTTACTGCTTTCGAAAGCACTCAAGCGTGCGGATTCCTTCAGGAAACTATCAAGGAGTGGGAGTCCTTGTGAATCTCGTGCGAATTCAGCAAATGAGGGGCCTTCGACTTCCTCTCGGAGCGGCTCGATGTACTCTGGATGGGAATACAAATCAAGCAGAGCGTAGGTCGTAGCCTGGGATAATGTTAGGATATCGCAAGTATTGTAGATTCGAAATACGTACTATTGATAAGGTATGAACTGAGCCATACCATATTGCCATTATCTCCCCTACCAGTCTCTCTGCTGTCCAATTGGCACGTTTGGGGGAAGTGTCAATCAACCACTGGATACCGTCACTCTGTATATCTGATCAGAAAATCACTCTAGATGTCTTGCTTCATAGGATAACTTACTGCTTTTTCTGACCCGCAAGTCTCATTTTGATCTAAGCGTCGCCTGACGACTTCAATGAGAAAGTTGTACAGTGTAGTCGAAGATCGATATCTTCGTGTCGCACACCACGCGAAAATCCTTAAAATGGATGTTAACTACTGGATCAATTTGTCTTAGCGGAGTATGTACTTACGATGCAATACGACTTGGGAGTATTCTCAGTATTTCTGCAGCAATAAAACAATCTTGCGGAAAGGAGAGTGCTGCGTCTAAAAACACTTGATTATTTGCTATGAAACTGTTAGTAATTGAAGATAAGATGTAAGATCCTGATGCATACATAGCTCCGGGCCAAAGAAAACTATCGCATTGCATTTTGTCACTAACTTTTCCGTGACGGAAAGGACAGGAGTCCGGAAATAGCCTATTGCTCGTTCTATGTCAGAAAAAGCTCCCATTAAATAATCATGGTTATACATATACTATGCTCACCATTGACCAACTTGCACTTCTTCAATTCAGCCTGGAACTGATCTTTGATGCTTGACTTCAAATTTGGAAGCAAATCGGGTAATTTTGAGGTTAAGAGCGTGCGCAGAGCCCGCACAAATCCTACTCCCTCAATACCTCTCTGATCCTTCCACACAAATCCGTGCATAGTATATTTGGGTTGAAGGAACTATTACTTTTAGTCAGTCCTGTTGCTGATTTTGAACTTTGGGTTTGAAATCTTACGTCTTTGGCAACGGCATGGAGAGAGAGTATATGATTCGGAGCAGCATTGATTTCTCGAATATGCTGCCGAGATGTGACCATGACATTCTTCTTCCCGGGTGTGTTGATAATGAACGGCTCTCCATTTGACTGTGTAGTCTATTACAACTCTGTTCAACGCAAGGATGGAGAATCACTTACCTTGAGATAACCTTCATGTATCATGTCCGCACCACGAAAGAGGTATATGAAAGGATTAAGTTTGGTCCTAGTGATACTAATGATACCACTAGCGAAGGATAGCCATGCTTTCTACAACATGTTGTTAGTTGAAACTCGAGATCTAAGATGACCAGGGACCAATGTCTTACTCGAAATCTGAAGATGGATAAACGGGATAGATACGCAATTGAAAGAGCAAAGACAGTCGCTACCAGACCGTACGAGAGTTCTCCAAGTATGGGCATTGTCTCATTTGGGAAGTTGAGTGCTAGAGCTGATCAAGGAAAACAATAAGTGGTTGATCCGCCAAGGCTGTTGCTGTATGAAGATCGAGGTTCTGAAAGCCGATCTGGGACTGCCATGTCTTTTGGGCACAGACCAGCGGGGCCTTACAGAGGATAATAGCTGGTGCGTGGAAGAGCTGAAGAGAGGCTGTCCAAGGAAGTGTCTCCTGAGTTCTGTTCTGAGAAGCCAAGTGTTGGTGCCGCACACCAACATTATTGAGCTGGAAACTGCCGGCTGGGGTGTAAGAACCTGAGCTGGTGAACGGCCACCAACAGGAAAGGCGATACAACCTATCTGACCGATTAAATGTAACGGGAATGCCCGTTGACACGGTTGCTTATTTGGCCAGTGCAAGCTTGCAAACCTTCATTGTTGGTGATTGAAAACCTACAGTGCATGAGTGGCGAGACTTGGAGGTAACGGTATGATAGGCGTACTATCCCTGGAGATCTGACATCGGAAGTAAGCAGGGTTCATACTATCTTGGGGATGCTAACATACCTACAGCAGTACTTTTATTTGAGATTTGTACCTACTAGTTGTACGCAACAGAATAATATCCCGATCTGGTTTAAGTCTGGATCCCAGAGTGACCTGAGAGCTCTTGGTTTTCGCTCGGGGGATATGGTGATATCGGGTGATGGAGCTGATAGCCATCAAAGAAAGCAGCTTCGCGTTCAAATATTTCTGCTCTGGTCAAAGCTATCTGCCCTGAATACACTTTTCTTTCTGTCTTCAGCATTACATTGTGTTGAAAGCTCTACAGACTGAATCTACATCAGGTACTGGATAACCAAGTCAAGATGAATAGTTCAACCATTCTCTCATCAACCGATGGATATGGGTCCAACGCGACTGTGTTATCACTCGCCGTGATAGCATGCAGCGTTATGCTCTTGAGTCAAGTACTTGGAACCCGGCCAGATACTAAGGAACCACGCTTCATTTCGTCCAAAATACCATATATCGGACATACCTTGGGCATTCTGCAGCATAAGATGAGATACTATACAATATTAAGGCGAGTGAATGTCTTTGAACTTGAATGATCAATGTTAACATAACACACAGCGGCAAATATCACCATGATATCTTCACCTTACCAATGTTTGGTGGCCGATTATATATCGTGACCGCTCCCGACCTTGTCGCCCCTATCCAACGACACTACAAGGCACTATCATTTTGGTTCCTAGAAGGAGCGTTTACAGTCAAGTTAGGTGCTCTCAGTAAGCATGCGGCCAAACTTCTCACGGAAAATGCGGCCGGAAGAGAAGTTGGTAACAGTTTGGTGGTTGATGGAATGAAAGAAACACACGCAGCCATGATCGCTGGACTGGACTCGATGAATCAAACGGCTGTTGATATTATTGGAGCCCGAATGGATCAACTGGAAGCAGAAGCCGCCACAGAAGTTGACTTGTGGAAATGGGTGGACAGCAATGTTTCTCTTATGACCTCTGGGGCCGTATACGGGCCTATGAATCCCTACCGTGACCCAGAACTCGCGCGAGGGCTAAGGTGAAGTCCTCTGATACCCATCTTTCCATAGAGCTTTTACTGACGTATTCAGAGCATTTTCCGAAGACAGCACGATGCTCCTCGCTGGGGTTTTCCCCAGCATTCTTGCCCCAAAAGGGTACGCCGGACGTGAAAGTATTGTCAGAGGGTTTCAAAATTACTTTGCAGCTGGGGGCCACGAATCTGGCTCGGAGCTTATCAAAGCTCGAGTTAAATCTCTAACTGAATACGGCATACCCCCTGAAGACATTGCGCGTTTTGAAGCGGTTAATGGGTTTGGTATTCTCATCAATACTCTTCCCACAGCGTTCTGGTCTGTCTATCATGTCTTTTCGAATCCCGAAACCCTCGCCTCAGTTCGGGAGCTTACTCTACCATTGCTGTCTACAACCACAACGGACAGCGGTGCTCCGCTGTACACCCTCGATGTCCGACAGATCAGAGAGATTCCACTCCTGGTCTCGATATTACACGAGTCACTTCGCTATCACTCTTCAGGGGCTGCAGCAAGAATGGTAATGGAGGATTTTACACTCGACGACAAATATCTCCTGAAGAAAGATTCCATGCTACTAGTACCAAACCGGGAGATACATTTTCACAAAGAGACCTGGGGTGAAACCGTCGACACATTCGATGCTTCTAGATTCATGAAAACACAAGTCGGAGGCAGGAAGCCACCATCTGGTGCATTCAGGGGTTTTGGATCAGGGGTGAATCTATGTCCTGGTAAGAACTTTGCGACAACGGAGATCCTGGCGGTAGTAGCAATGATGGTTCTCAGATTCGATATCACACCAATATCGGGTAGTTGGAAGTATCCAGGTGACGATGGAAACAACATGTCAACCGTTATCTGTGCACCGAAGGATCCTGTGCCTGTCAAAATCAGGCCAAGACAAGGTTTGGAAGGGGGAACATGGGTGTTCAAAGCTAGTAATTAGTTCATAAATTGTCTGATTTTAAGCCGAATTAATTCTGTTGATGAATATGATACTGATTTTTCCATTTCTGTCAAATATGTTCCATTATCATTGGTTGGTTCGGACTTTGACCTGTAGTTGGAAGTTTTCCCTCCCTCCTTCTCAATACAATTCATCCTGCTTTGATTGAGGCGCAGTGCAGGCCAGACCTCATGTAAGGGTTGACAGCAAAGTGCCGGCGGGGGCTAGACTGCTAGTTGGTGATCATAGGAAAATGCGCCACGGGCTGCTCAGTGCTTTCAGCTAAGCATTCGAGATGAGAATATGATACATACGTATATGCAGTCAGCGTCGTCTCCGCGCTTATGAGAGCTCTGCAGGTCGGGGCACACAATCGCGGATTCATGGCGCGTATAGTAGCAACAAGTTGAAGCGCCGCTGATGTGCAGGAGATCTGCAGGATAGAATCACACCCCGCTCAGGTCGATGGCTTGCTGATGCAGGTCATGGCAGAGGCCTATACAACGTAAGACTAGCAGGGGCAAGTGCCAGGTTTTCCGGAGTCTGGCATAGCAGCACACTACAGTGCATGGTTGGCATGTTTAGTGGTCGCTACAGGTCATGGGCGCTGAAAATCAGGCCTTGTAAGCCTGTGGTCCACTGATCTTACAGTGAAATTTGGTTGGTATCCGGTACCTGAGCGGGGCCATGGCGTTGAACCCTGCCAGCCTTACAACTTCTTGTCGTGAGCTCCCTATACGGTGCTGATTTACGTCAGTGGATCATACAGGGAAAACGCTCTCTTTCATATTCAAAAACTCTCAAGGTCAGAGTCCGTTCGTTTCTGCCACATTTCCGCTACATGTAACTTAGAGGCCATTCTAGCTGTCAAGATGGTGTTATTTTGGTCCTGGGTGCTTGTTACTCTCCTTGCAATCAGTGACCTTTTGCTTGCAACACCCAATACTACGGCCTGTGCAGATACCGTGAGTTGAATTTCTTGCTTTTACTTCTACCGTATATACAAAGAAGTCGCTGATATCTACTAGTGTGCCTCCTTGAGCCATATACTTGGAGAAAAAGTGGTATTTCCAGGAACCAGCAACTTCACCCAATCAATTGGGACATATTACTCTGCACAGGAAGCCGAACTAACACCCTCGTGTGTTGTTCTTCCCTCTTCTGCTGAAGATGTATCACTTTTTATCAAGAAATTATCTTCGGTGAATCGTGCGGGATATGACCCAGGATATCCATCCTGCCCATTTGCCATCAAGGGAGGTGGTCATGCGCCTAGTACTGGAGCTGCGAATATCAATAGGGGCATCACACTTCATTTGGGTGCTTTGAGACAAGTATCGTTGAATAGTGATAAGAGTGTTATATCCTTAGGCGGCGGATCTCACTGGGGCGATGCCTACGATGTCTTGACCCCATTGGGTCTTTCAGTGGCTGGAGGACGGAACGGAGATGTTGGCGTGGCGGGACTGTTAACTGGAGGTTAGTTTTTTTCTATCCTGTGCTTTAAGACAACACAATTCTTTATAGATGCAAATGAAATAGCCAATTCTAATGTGATTAGGTGGCATATCTTTCTTCACAGCAAGAACTGGCTTCTCATGTGACAACGTAAAAAACTTCGAGGTTGTTCTGGCAGATGGTAGCATTGTTTCTGCCAATGCCAAAATGAACCGTGGACTCTGGAAAGCACTTAGAGGTGGATCCAACAACTTCGGAGTCGTTGTTCGTTTTGACATACCCACATTTCCCCAGTCCAACTATCTAGGCGGTTCAGTCACGTTCCTGGTATCATCTTTCGAGGCACAAATCAATGCCTTCACAAACCTGACCGCCGCAGAGGTTTTCGATCCGTATATGTCTGTCATATTGACATTCTTCTGGAGTCCTCAATACGGCTTCCTCATCTCGAATAACCTAGCCCACACAAGCAGCAACTCATCAACCAGCAATCCTCCTGCCAGCATTCAACCTTTCTTAAACATACAGCCGCAACTATTCAGCACCATGCGCACATCAAACGTATCCGATTTTATCAACGAGCTCACACAATCCGGTGCTCCGCTCGATGGTTTACGGAATTCCTATGCCACCACAACATTCCAAGCCAACGCCTCGTTCATGACCGAGATCTTCCACTTTTGGAATAGCACTATGGCTGCATTAACTACGCTCCCTAGTCTCGCCAGCGCCGGTATGACTTTCGAGCCAATCCCCACGGCTATAACGAGCAAATCTGAAAGGCTAGGTGGTAACTCCCTCGGGCTCGATGCTCGGGATGGCAATCTGGTGTTGCTCCAGATTAGTCTCACTTGGACTTCTGCAGCTGATGATAAGACTATGATGATGGCCAGCGAGAAATTGAATAATAGGATTGATGCTGCGGCTAAGTCATGGGGTGTTTTTAACAGGTGGAAATATCTGAATTATGCAGCCCCTTACCAGGAAGTTATTGAGGGGTATGGCACTATTAGTAAATCACACCTGAGGGCTATGAGTAAAGTGTATGATCCACTAGGGTTCTTTCAGAAGGTTGTGCCAGGGGGTTTCAAGTTATTTACTTAGGATGTTAAGGGGTTGAAGTAAAAGTGTCAAAACTGAATAGGTAGGAAATGTTTAATGTATCAGTTGAACATACGGATAACAACTGAATACCTGAGCGTGAGATCTTAGACGATCATATTATCTCTACCTATGTGTGGGTACTGAGGGGGTACCAAGATATATAGATAGATAAATATATATAGCAGGGGCAACTGTTAATCGACTTACTATACAGTAACCTTTTACGGTTTATTTCTCATTGTATTAAACTCTGTTAAATTAAAACCAACTATCACACTGTCCCCTGTACCTGTTGACTCGTCTAACTCTGGGTCGAAGAACCCTATGTCCGCTGGTCTCTATTTGTTACTGATGGCTAGCTGCTCCCGAGGTACTAGTTCCCTGCTCGTCATGTTTTGGTCGATTTCCACCTTGCTGGTTGAAGAACTAAAGGATTTATAGGGGCAAGAAGTGGGTAGATGGATGGAAAGAAGGTTTGGAAGGTTGTATTTACCAAGGAGGAATGGAATGGGATGTAATGGAACGAATTGGATTGTTTCGCTATTTTATGTATGTATATATAAGGTATATAAGGTATAGATAGGGGGAAAGAGGGATGGGAGGGAGAGATGAGCGCTATATCCGGACCCCTATGTACCTATGCTATGCTATCTACCTAGGCTGTGTTGATGTGAAATGCGATCCTGCTTTCCTCGATATCCAATTATATCCTCCGCTAACACTACTTTTCAGTCCTCCCCTCTCCCTGCCCTTCCGTACACTACAAAACACTAGTAACCCACTCCCATAGCCCCACCGTCTCCGACTCGGTCGTCTGCCAGCTACGGCTGATGTAGAAAGCCAGACCACCGATGATGCCGAGACTACTGACGACCTGGAGCACGAACCATCCCTTCCTCTTCAGGTCTTCGTTGAGCTGCAGGAGACCGAGCGGATCGTGCGGGTTCATGGCTTCATAACCAGAGCTGTTCCGCTTGAGGGAGTATGTCGATGCCAGGTCTTTGTAGGCTGGATGTTGGGTCGGACGAGCCCGGGAGAGAGGCACGATGGTCCCATCTTGGACGCACTCACCGAGTCGTTCGGTCAGCCAGATCGCTCTCTCGCTCTTTGCTAGATTTTCGAATCTGGCGCGCTCGTTGGCGAGACTACGTTGGAGGTCTGCAGCCCAGTTGGCCAGTCGGACTTGAGCAATGCGCTCTTCTCGCTGCGTGTGGTCTGTGATCCTTGCTAGTGCGTAACTCGTGGTTGCGCCCACTGGCGCTGTAAGGATTTGAGATGATGACGACTGGGAGAGTGATCGGTGGAGAGGGGTTCTATCTAGAGTAGACGACGAACTCCGCCACTGCACGAACTTCTTGGCTGCTGAATGCCGGAGCCACGACACGGTGTCGCGTTCGAAGATTTGCGAGACGAGATACGAGAGTTCAGATGGTAGGAGGGGTTGGACGTAATCCGGAGACATAAGGAGGGAGGCATCCATGGTGTCGAGGTCTTTGGACGCGCTTGTGGATATTGCATAGGGAGCTACCGGATGAGGGGATTCTTCAAAGTTCGGATTGAGGACGAATGGTCGGATGGAGGAGGTTTGAAGGGTGCTATTGATGTTTTCCTTGAGGGAGGAGAGGTCTTCAGGGGATAGGAGATCAGAGCGGGATATGATCGGGATGACGTTGGTTAACTGTGACAGGCGGCGGAGGTATTCGATGTCCACTGGTTTTACCCCTGTAGTCTGTTAGTGAAATCTCACAGGCATGGACGTAGACCTACTCTGGGCAAATACATAGAAGACCAGGTCAACCTGAGATCCACCATTTCCACCGAGCATGCTTATCATTTCTGAGTCGCTCATATCCTGCGTCGACACCGCTTTCTGTAGATGAGATTGGATATATTCCACGACCGACGTGATCGTTTCAAGGCACTGTGCTGTTAGCAATGAAAGAAGAAGCATTTGGCATACTCACAGAAGTCTTGTTCCCATATCCCGGGGTATCAACAAAGCACAGATTCCTCTCCAAAACTGAATCACCCATGCTCTTCCTCCTCCGCAATATCCGACTCTCTTCCAAATCCGACCACCAGGCCGGATATGCCTTGGTGCTCGCATATATCTCCGTGATCTGAGATGTAGCCTGCAGGTCTGTACTGCCACTCCTGGATTTCGACTTCGAGCTCTTTCTCCTATCCGGGATCGATATCGTCGTGGAAGTCAGAGGGTCGACATGAACGATATCCTCACAGGTCTGCACGATCGCCTTGATCAATGAAGTCTTTCCCACACCTATTAGTTGTTAGCTAGCCCCAAGCCACAAGTCATCATCAAACATACCAGAATCACCAGCGATCAGGACTTTGAGTCTCCCTATGTTCTTTCCCCTCTCCGTGAATGGCCGTCGACTAGGCATCTTGAGACTCGGCATAACGAGCTGGGGCGCGCTCCCACTATCAATCAACCCTGCCCCCAAATCTCGTTCCTCATCCCCACTGGAAACGATAGCCTGGCTCGCCGCATCCTCCTCGAACGAACCAGCGTCCGAATTTCGTCGTGAATCAGGACTACTCATGAGTGAAGGCGGGGCTGGGGAGCCGAGAGACAGGGGTGTAAATGGTCTGGAGATCGAGGTTTGTGAGGAACGGCGCGGAGGGAACGGGGAGACGCTGCCACTGATATCATTCCATGGGGAATCTGGAGTATCATCTCCCGTTTGCCTCAATGTACTTTGTCCCGGGTTCTTCCTCCAGTTATGACGTGCGTTCCGCGGATGGGACTCGTGGTCGTCGTTATCGGGAGATAAGGAGCCTATCGTGGACTCGAGGCTCTCAACACCGTACGTGCTGTTCTTGAGCTCGCGATGCTTGGGGTGCGGAGCGGGAGCTGGCGGAGAGTCTCCGATGGATTTCTCGTCAGTGAGAAAGTAGGTCATCTGTGGTGGTTGGCTTCGTGGTGCAAGTGGTGTTCCGGTGTTATCAGTGAAGTTGGGCGTCCGAGACGACCCGGTGAAGGTATCATCACCAGGTAGAGGACGCATGCTGGCGGAGGCGAACGTCACAGATGCAGATAAACTGTTGACGAAGGAAGAAAATCAGGTTCCGATCATCTCCAGGGGAAAATGTAAAAGGGAATCTTTGGCACAAACGTTGAGGTTATCCAGAAGCCACCTTCGTAGCGTGTGCGTGAGCATGAGGTACCCCGCGCTGCGGCCTATGCTGTTTCTGGCTGATCGCATCAGTTCATGCCTCAGGCTGGATATCACCTGTCTGTCGCTGAGGCAGTCACCTGATACCACAGTCACCTGACTCACCGCTTCTCAAGCGAGACCTCCAGATCCCGTGCCTGTTTCTATTTTTACGCCCTTTACCTAATCCGCCGCCACAACCAATCCCAATCCCCTAGGCGCCCGCACAGCCACCAATGGATGATGCCGGCCACTCTTCCCATCCGCCTGCGCCAACGTCGATCCTCTTCTGCTGCTTCTATTGAGCCCGCTTCCCCTCCATCGTTGCACCGCGAGAAGCACCCAACTTGCTACACTCTCTTCACCACGGCTTCACTGCACGCTTCTACAGACGCGTTGGCTATTCTCGAGAATATCTGTACGCCCGCCTCGCTTTTGTGGAATCCACAGCACACATCGCAACGACGTCCCTTGCTAACGCCACCGCTTCGTCCTTTTTCTGCCCACGAAACACAGACCCCGCGCTCTTTAGCAAGCAGGATCAGCTTACGGGTTTTCGCTACAGAGGGGAATACAGCAGAGATGGATAAGAGACATCCGAGTTCGTTCCAGCAACTGGAGAAGCTGGGAGAGGGTACCTACGCTACGGTATGATTCCTGCTACCTCACCTTGAAACCTCTCTATCGCACCCAATGTTTGACCAGCCAGCTGACAAAAGTAGGTTTTCAAAGGACGCAACCGGCAAACGGGTGAACTTGTAGCCCTCAAAGAAATCCACCTCGATTCCGAAGAGGGGACACCCAGCACCGCCATCCGTGAAATCTCCCTGATGAAGGAGTTGAAGCACGAGAACATAGTCTCCCTCCACGATGTCATCCACACCGAGAACAAACTCATGCTCGTTTTCGAATACATGGACAAAGATCTGAAGAAGTACATGGATACACAAGGCGACCGTGGCGCCCTCAACCCGGTTACCATCAAGTCATTTATGCACCAGTTGCTGCGGGGCATCGAGTTCTGCCACACGAACAGAGTCTTGCATAGGGATCTGAAGCCCCAGAATCTGCTCATCAATAATAAGGGCCAACTCAAACTGGCAGATTTCGGTCTTGCCCGTGCATTCGGAATTCCCGTCAATACGTTCTCTAACGAGGTGGTCACGCTGTGGTACAGAGCCCCGGATGTGCTGCTTGGGTCAAGAACGTACAATACAAGCATCGATATCTGGTCAGCCGGCTGCATCATGGCAGAGATGTACACTGGCCGTCCTCTCTTCCCCGGCACGACAAACGAAGATCAACTGGTGCGCATCTTCCGCATCATGGGCACGCCCTCGGAACGTTCATGGCCGGGAATCTCGCAATACTCGGAGTACAAGCAGAACTTCTCCATGTACGCTACTCAAGATCTGAGAGTGATCCTGCCGCAGATTGATCCATCTGGCATTGATCTGCTGCAGAGGATGTTGCAGTTGAGACCCGAGTTGCGGATCAGTGCTGCCGACGCGCTGAATCACCCATGGTTCAACGATCTGCAGGGCGTGGGCCAGATGGCACACAGGCAGCAACAGGTTCAGGTCGGTCAACAGCTACCGCTGAGCCAGGCACAGAGGCAGTATGCTCAGCAGGGAGTGGTTGCGCCGGGCTACGAGGGGTATTAAATTCGAGTTGCAAGGAAGAGTGAGGTGGAGGGAGGTGTAGCGGAGTCGTGGAGTGAGTTGAGGAGTTCGTGATACCTGATGCATTGCAAGGCGTTTGAGGGTGGATGACATGGGCTGAAGGGATAACTGCGATGGATAGAGAGAATCAATTCAATGAAATGATTATGCACATTGCATTTTCAGTCCGAGCCAAAATTCCCATCCTGATATGAAAAAAGAAATCGCCCTAGCTCCAGGGCCCTATGTAAGACAACACCACCCAAACCAGGAAGGATACAAGTTACAACGGCCGAGCCGAGACGGAACCATCTTTCCTCCTCCGAGTAATCTTCTAGAAAAAAGAAAAAAGAGGAAGAAAGAAAAAGGGGGGGTAGAAGGACACTAAATTCGAGAGTAGAAATCGGCGGTCTGGAAAAGCTCTTGAGGCCAATCGGAGATTTTCTTTTCCCCTTGCGCAGGTTGGTTGATTTTGTGGGTTTTGAGGTTGGGGGGGATTGGGAAGAGGAGAGGAGAGAGGAGGGCGTTAGGTGTGTTGGGTTTGAACTTTGGGGGCTTTTGTGGAATAGAGAGAGAGAGAGACAGGAGGGGGATATGTATGTAAGGTATACTGCGTAAAGGGTACAGAGGAGAGAGAGAAGATGAACTTCACTTTATATCACATCCCCTTCCTCTCCTCTCCCCTCTTTACCCAATCCCAATATCCAGCACTATCTAACAGACACCTAGGTCCAACACATAAAAAAATATCTACCTGACTCGTCCCTCCCCTTCACGACGTGCAACAAAAACAAAACACTTCCTCCCTCTCCTCTCTCCGCGGCACAGCATCATCAAGATATTTCTCGCTTATTACACCCAACCCCTACCTCCCCCCCCCCCCCGGGCTACGAGATCAGCGCTACCCTTGCAAAAGATTCCCAATTAAATTGCGAGAGTCACGGAAGGATATACACGCGATACCGCTCTTCTCGATCTG
>NW_020194472.1:1182061-1263553 GCF_003019875.1 Amorphotheca resinae ATCC 22711
ATTAAATTGCGAGAGTCACGGAAGGATATACACGCGATACCGCTCTTCTCGATCTGTGAGGGGGGGGGAAGGAGAAGGGATTTACGGAGAATGCGTAAGGTAAGGTAAGGTAAGGTATATGCTTTAGTGTACAGGAGCAAGGCAGCTCGCCCTACAGGACCCCTGCCCGGGGGCGTTCGTCTAAGCAGGACGAATCATGAGCTGCTTTTGCACCGAGTCGTTGATGCCCGGGACCGTGGGACGTCTTCTTTTCTTGACTCGAGCCGGTGCGCAAAAAGGAATATATGAATGAATTTACTGTTTTCCCTTGTTGTTGCATAGATCTTGAATTCCGGAAATGATGATATGAAAAAGCGGAAATGAGATGGTTGTGCTGCGGCAAGGGCAAAGAAAGTCTTACTCTCAAAGAAAGGTCTCACATCGGAAGGAAGTATCTACCCTCCGCCCCTCCACTCCACTCCACTTCATTCCACTCCACTCCACTCCACTCCACTCCGCCCTCTCTCTCTAGACTCTTTCTCTCGCTCAGCCCCACCCCGCCCTACGACCCTAACTAAGCCCGCCCTTCCCCCCTTCAAGCAGCGCCGGCGAGAAACGGTTCAACGTGCTGACTCGAACCCTTGTTTTTGCGACGTGCAACAAAAAACTGTTCTCTTGTGTGTTCGACAGTTCGAACTCCACAGCCCTACGGCCCCGCTTCCTGATTGAGAGCTGCGCCCCGGGGTCTTCGAGATGTTGGGGGTTGAAGAGGAGGGTTTGCTTGACTCGGTGCTGCGGGTTGCGATGTGCAACAAAGACGGATGAATTCGTTGATTGATCTCTTTTAATTGGATGTATCTTAGGTACCTTGGGCAAGGGAGTAGGTAACTAACTGGTTGTTCATCTTGTACGGAGACACGGAAACACATGTAACAGGCACGTGATCTCCCGCCCGATGGCTGGCCGACCCGCCCTCGCGGCCCCTCTTCCTGATCCAGCAGTGCCCCGAGTGCGCGGTTGGGTATCTGGGAACGAAGAACTGAAACCTATTTTTGCGATGTGCAACAAAAGATGTGGTGGTCCTGGGAGGATTACATGGGAGAGGAGGCTCGTGGATATACGTAAGGGGTGCAATAATCCAATGATCTCATATGTCTATGATGGCCGAGGGTGCTGTCTGTCTGTCTGTCTGTCGTGGACCCTGAGCTGGGAAGGGACTGAGAGAGAGGGGGCGCGTGTGTGGAGGGAATGGGAGATTTGAGAGTGAAGAAATCAAAGGGTTTATATTGTTATGCTGTTACATCTTGTTCTGCACGTAAGGCATGTAGTTCTTGGAGCACGATTCTACTGTAGGTTTCTGCAAAGGTAAGATATCAACCATAGGTACCTGTAGGTAAGGTACTCTAGACATACCGTACACAAGTCCCTTCACCTCTCACCCATGATCCATCCCTCCGGCACTCCCCCACCATCTCTCTCACAACCTGACTCGGTGCTGAATTCACGACGTGCAACAAAAAGAGCATTTCCTTTATTCTTCCTACCCATCCCCACCCGTAACGTTCCTGTACTTTGTAGACGAAATTCCCAGACCCTGGTTCCGACAAGGCTGGCTGGTCTGGGGGCCCTGGCGGACGCGGAAGCATCGACTCGTCTCTTTTCGCTCGTGCCGACGGCGGCCCGGCGCTTCCTGATCGAGCAGGGATACCGAAGGCCCTGCTTGCTTGACTCGGACCCTGGTTTTTTGCGATGTGCAACAAAGTTGTTTTCACGCCCTTCTTACCTCTGTGTACCCATTTGTTAGTCCTCCGTAGGTGCCTAGGCTGCTCGCTCGGGATGCCTTGTGGGCGGTGGGCCCGGGTCTCGTCCCTTTCGAGGAGCGCAGCCGAGATGGAATCTTGAATTTTGGGACTCTTCTGGGATCATCTTGGGAGGTGGAGGAGTGCTTGACTCGACCCTGGGTTTTGCGATGTGCAACAAAAGTTGTGCTCAAGGTCTTTATACTGTTAATAGGTGCTATAGAACTCGTGGGCCGTGGCCGCGCGGGTGTATTCACGGCCCCCCTTCTGGTTCAAGAACGAGCTCCGGGCTGCAATCTTGATACTGTGAGTGCTTGACTCGGCCCGCGGTTTTGCGATGTGCAACAAAAGTTGTGTTCAGGTTCAGGGTCTTTACAGTAGAGGCTAAGGCTGTTGAATTTGTAAAACAACCCGTGTTAATATTGTGATAGAAGTCCTGGGCCGTGGCGATGTGCTGTGGATTCACGGCCCCTCTCCTCATTCAAGAACGAGCCCCGAGCCAGAATCATATCTTTACGAGAGTGCTTGACTCGGGCTCTTTTTTGCGACGTGCAACAAAGATTCATCTCCTGCTCTAGAATCCAATCCTATCCTCGGTATCCTATCCTAAATCACAGCGTCTCGAGTTCACGAACCCAGTGGCGGCTCGCCCTCTTCCTATCAAGGAAATCCCCCGAAGCGGCTCCTCGGACGATCCCCCAACGTTCAACGTTCCGAGTCAGACCCCTGGATTTACGACGTGCAACAAAGTGCAAAGGTCAAAGGAACAGTCTCTTTAAGCCGCATGTACCGAGTCTGTTGTGTCTTGCGGGATAGAGCGGCTGTCTGGGCCTCGCGGCGTCTGTTCCTGTTCAAGATGCGCCACCCGAGTTGGATCTTGTTCGCTGACTCGGCCTCAGTTTTGCGATGTGCAACAAAGTTCAATCTTTATTCTGTAGGCTACCTTATACGTTATACTTGCCTTGAGGACGGGACATACTGTGATGGTGCGCTTTTCAGATATCGACAGCGGGAACTACATGGACCCCGTACCTGTCATCTCTCCGCCTTTCCATTTTGCACAATACCCAGAGTTAGGATCTTATACAACAGCTCTACACTATATCATTCCATCTCCTACAAAATACTTGACTCGTCCCCAGGCTCTCCGACGTGCAACAAAGCGATTCAAGCCCTTTCTCGTAGAAACAGGCAAGGTAGGTAATCCGTGATGCAAAAGCCGTGTCGCTCTCCCGCACGCGACTAGCTACGGAAGAGAACCCTCACGGCCCCTCATCTCCATTAAGCCGCCCTCCGCAAGCCTGCTTCTGAGTCTTGAGTCCTGACTCGGACCCTTTTTTACGATGTGCAACAAAAAAAACGATGACGGATGTTTACATAGGTACCTTATTCAGATGTGATGTCGGGATCCGGCTGTTGTGGCGGAGATAACTTTGTACAAGTCATGTCGCTCGGCGTGGCGGCTCCCACATTTCGCGGCCCCTCGTCCGGTTCGAGTAGCGACCCCGAGCCGGCTTCAGAGGTTCGCAGATGTTCTTTTGTATGGCTGACTCGAGACCCGATTTTGCGACGTGCAACAAGAATTTCTCCAGTTAGTTCTGACATCACGGCGTTCTCACGATAGGAAGTTTCCTTACTCGTCCCGGAAAGAAGTAAAGAGAGAAAAAGTGGCCAAGGCATCGAGCGGCGACCTTGCCCCTCGGCGTCCCCGAGCCGGCGTCATCTGTCCTCTGGGGTTTCTGACTCGAGTTCCTTTTTTGCGACGTGCAACGGAATTTCTGTCTCCTGCTCTAGAACCGGCTCGTGAATCACGGCGCGTTCATCATAGATAATTACTACATTCGCCGCGAGAAGTCTCCGGCAATAAGATCATGTGCCGCCGGGTCCCAGGCGCCTCGCTGGCCCTTGGGTAGGAAGACTGGCATTCTTACAAGGGATTTTGTACGGAATCGTATTCTCTTTTCGCGGCGTGTAATGAACACAATGTTATTACTCGAGGCCTATCGAGTAAGTAGGTAGGTAAGGTAGTAACCCCATGGGCGGCTACAATACAATACCAGCACCGCACTCCACTCCACTCCACCACTCCACCCCACCAGACAGACAGACCCTTGCCCCCCCCGCCCAGCGCGCGGGAACCGTTTTCCGTTTCCCATCATTCATCATCGCTTCATTATGCTTGACTCGACCCTGGTTTTTGCGACGTGCAACAAAAAGATGTGATCCAGGCTTTTCTCGTCATCCGCGTCGCCTCCCAGTCCTGTTCGAGTAGGCGACTCCGACGCGGTCGACATATCACGAGGAGATTCTGACTCGGTGGTGGATTTTGCGATGTGCAACAAAGTGTTTGATGATTCTTCTTCTTTCTTCTCTTGCGTGGAGAAGTCTTGTATAAGGTAAGTAAGGTGGGAAGTTGTTTATCGTGGTGCGCGCGCTCGCTCGACGAGAACTGAACTGAATTGAACCGAGGCTTGGCTGGCTGTCCTGGGCGCCTTCCCGGATCCTCCTCCTCGCTCTTCACATACCTTATCCATCCATCTTTTACAGTATTATACTGACTCGACCACTTTTCAACGACGTGCAACAATATATTCAATCAAGTCTTCTATCTACCCTACCTTACCTAGAGATCCTCCCTACGATGTTTATTTCATAAACACCCTTCCCTTCCCTTCCCTACCTTACCTAGTTATACCTAGCACATGCATATTGCATAAGGTTTACCCTCCCTAACCTACCTCCCTGCATACCTAACAAGCCCAAGTTTCCAACCAGCGACGGCCCGACCCTCCCTCCCTCCCTTCCTCCCTTCCCTTCCTCCCCCAATCAATCAATCCACCGCCTAACCCTTCCCCCCTTTTTTCCCTCTCCTCCGCAAAGAAATCCTTCTCCCTGACTCGTTACACGCCGCGAAGCCGGGAATAAGAAAATATAAGGAGGAGATGCGGATGCAGACTCGCGAGGCGGGGTTGTTGCTGATTGACTGACTCGATGGGAATTGCGGTGTGAAATGAATGAACGGTGGAGAGGAGAGGAGAGAGGGGAAGAGAGGAGAGGAGCGGGGGGATGGGGCGGGAAAGGTATGTTATTTTATGTTACTGACAGGAGGAGTTTCTGAGTTTAGGGAAGGAGTTCGAACATCTGTCTTCACATCTTGCAAAATTAGCCGTGAACGCACAGAGTAGGCGTGCCATGCCAGTTCATTACCGAAACTCGACAACTGGTGCGACCGACATTGCTGAATGCTATATCCAAGGAATATATATATATATATATTATCTCATTTATTTGTCCATGATCCCGAACCTTAGGTAGGTACGTTCTTCCCTATCTGCGAGGGAGGAGGAAAGTAGGAATACTTGTTCTTAAAGGGGGCTTTGTATCGGGATAAGTTTTTTTGTGGGGTGGGGGGGGGGGGGGGGTTGATGCGATTAGCATCGAGGCGAGCAGTCTACTACCTAGTCATGATGAAGAGCTAGTGAACGAATTTCACGATTTGAGATAAACCCAACCGTCAAGATCCCAGGTGGACCTAATTCAAACACCACCTCGATCCCCAGTACGCACTCTCGGCTTACGAGGAAAGGAAAGTCCCGTGAGCTTGATCAAGGGTGCCGAGTGATCGATTCTTAAGGCTACCCGCCATCGCTCTCTCCCCTAGGTAGGATCTTGATTGATCATCACTTTTTCCGGATTGATTATCCTAGTAGTGGAGAATACGGTATGCTCGCGTTCTACGAATGATCGAAATTATCGTATTTCGTGGCACATCCATCCGTGGCCTAGTGGCGTGGTGCCTTGGAGCTGAGCTGTGACGCACCATCGAACGTTATCGGATGATAGATAGTTAAGTGGCCATATATAGCAGCCCCGCGGATGATAGCTTCTTGGCCGGGACTGAGAACGTTGGGGGGCGAGAGAGGGCTTTCTTTCTTGCCTTCGAGATAGGCTTCAAGATAGGCTTCGAGATAGGCTTCGAGATAGGCTTCGAGATAGGCTTCGAGATAGGCTTCGAGATGGGGTTGAACTCTTGCGATGTGTGTGGGATTGCCGGTGATTATGATACCGTTGATTTCCCTCTGTTCCATTTTAGCATTCTCAAGGAGGTACTTGACTAAGTGAAGGGTTGTCTGTGTGATCGTCGTCGTAAAAAAGCGATGGGGTTGCGACTAATTTGGACTTCGATTTTGGCTGATGGTTTATTCAATACTGCCTGTTCTGTTTTCTCAACTCCGGATCTTAATCCCTTTATAATCTTGACGTCCTTGGTGGTATCGGTATTGTTCTCATTATTGAATTGAGCGATAACGTGATCGAGAAGGATGTTTCTAAAATCATCTCTTCGCACTCGCGAAGAGCCTTGTCGCGTCTCGACACTTCTATAACATAGCCTATGCCGGCAGCTGTTGGCTCGTTGACGAGAGAAGTACATTCAATCCTGTTACCATAGCAGCATCCTTTGTCGCATGTTTCTGTGTATCGTTGAAGTGCGAGGGAACAGTGAGGACAGCATATTTGACTGTTCGGTTCAGGTGAACCTCAGCCATGGCCTCCAACTTCTCCAGTACCTTGGTCGAGGTTTCCTCCAGAGCGGAGTACTTGTCCGCTCTCTTGATCTGTACTTTGATGAAGGGCATGGCATCCTTCTCTAGGACATGATCGACATCATATAGCAATGACTTATCCACGTAGGCACAGAAGATATATAGACTTACCGCACATCATAAGCAGCGATTTTGGGGTAACTGACAGCCTGGTCCTTCGCTGAAAATCCCATTAGAGAAGACCCTTGATCCGTGAATGAAACATATGATATTAATGCGACCTTGCTCATCAGCAAGAATCTCGAAAATGTCATTTCTGACGGGATATTATCGCAAGGCATAAAATGGTAGCAAATTCAAGAAAAGAGAGGACCGTAGTTCTTCTTGGCATCGGCACCTAGTATGTAGAATTGTATTTCGTAGAAAAGTTGATAGATAGATGAATGCTGGTTTTTGGACGCAGCATCGAAGCTTACCTATGATGCATTTGCTGGAATCTGTCCTCCTAAACCGCTAGTGTGCCCCCACACTCGTGGCAATAGGCAGCAAATGCCATATAACTTTTATGGAACATAACATATTCCTTGATATGTAAATCATGATAAAAGCAGAAATGCGTAAAGTGTGGATTGTGAAAGATTTTCAATAAGGGGTTTGGGGCTTGGGGCTGGACTGAAGAGAGGTTTGAACAGGATAGATATCAAAGCTGGAAAGCTTCTCCAAGAGAACTGACACAGCACGCTTTCTTTCCCATTCATCCTGTGCAATGAACATTGTATGTATGGAGGATATTGTGCGGAATATGCAGTTTTTCCCACCTAAGTTCAGAGTTCGCACTTGTTCGCCCTAAAATGTCTCAGCTGTGGGAACCTCGCGAAATGGCTGTCTCCATCCGCCGCGAACACCTCGTTCAACTCAACCCCCGTTAGCCATGTCCTCTCACCACAGAACCAAGACCACAACTAGCAAGGGAGACGACAACTCTCTAGGGACTCACCTCGTTTTGTTGCACATCGCAAAAGATGTCTCGGGTCAGAAGCAGGGAGGATCCAAGCAGCCGCCCGTCCAAACCCACTCACTACTCACTCGGCTCCGGCTCCAGCACATCAACTCGGCTATCGTCCGACCTCCCCTGGATCCCTTATGTTAGGCCAACCCACCGAACCACCACTACTACTACTACTACTCGCAAGGGAGCAATCCTAGATCCCGAGAGGAATGTGCCAATCCCTTCACGTCTGCTGGGTCCTTTTCATCTTTTGTTGCACGTCGCAAAAAATGTCTCGAGTCAGAGACAGGGAACTGCTTCGGCGCGCATACCAAAAACATACCTATATCCTCGTCTGCGCTCCCGCTCGCCCCTGGACCCTGAACATGGCGAGGAGAGAACGACGACGGAGGACTGCTTAGTATCAACATTCCAGCTCTAGTTAGTTCTTTGCAAGGCTTCCAAGGTCTTTGGGCAATTTTTGTTGCACGTCGCAAAAAATGTCTCGAGTCAGAGGCCGGGGGGAAGACATGGGAGAGTTGGCTTGCGTTGTCCTTGCTACGCCTATCCCACACCCTGCTTCCGGGCCAGCACAAGATCATGTAAGATAGCCATTCACGAAGCACAAGGCTTTGTGAATGATAGAAACGCTTTTATTTTTGTTGCACGTCGCAAAAAGTGTCTCGAGTCAGAAGCCGGGGAAGATATGGGAGAGTTGGTTTGCGCTGTCCTCGCTACGCCTATCCCACTGCTTCCGGGCCAGCACAAGATCATTACTAGGGATCAAGAATGTAAGATAGCCAGCCATTCATTCACGGAGCACAAGGCCTTGTGAATGATAGAGAAGCTTTCATTTTTGTTGCACGTCGCAAAAAATGTCTCGAGTCAGAAGCCCGGGGGGGGGAGGCATAGGGAGTTCGCTGTCCTCGCTACCACGCCTATCCCACACCCTGCCTCCGGGCCAGCACAAGAATCATTGCCAGGGATCAAGAATGCGAGATAGCCATTGACGGCGCACAAGGCTCTCTGAATGATGAAGCTGCTTTCATTTTTGTTGCACATCGCAAAAAATGTCTCGAGTCAGCGCAGGGGAGTCTGGCAGGGGCCCGCCACGGAGCGTGTTTCCCAAGGAAGATGAAAGGGGATATATCCCCGCGGGAGCATCACCAACAAGTAGTGAACAACGCAGAGCCTCACCTCCGCCTACCCTTGCGAGATGAACGTGTCCCCCGCCTGCGCCGCGCACGAAAGGATTTTGTTGCACGTCGCAAAAGAGAGGTCCGAGTCAGTCAATTGTTCAGGGCGAGGATGATGGGGGAGAATAATGGAGGCAAGGCGGCTCTGGCTGGCTAGAGAGGAACGGCTGTGCCGCTGTTGGTGGGGCTGCCCTACGAGAGAAAGAACTTAGAAGAGAACTGTTTTCTGTCGCCGAGTCAGATGCGTCGGCTATGCGGGGCTTTCTGATTCATGATCTTTTCTCTGGACTGCTGGGCTTCTTTTCCAGGACGGCATGCTCTCTTCCCATCCCTTTTCTTTTTTTCCCAACCTCCAATCCCCTCTCAACTACCAGCCCAGGCTGCCCAGCACAGCTCTCCGAGCCAACTCGTACAGCACATAGGTACAGTACGACACGGCTGTCTCCATCCGGACTCGAAGGAACGAAACCCGAGAACACGAATCCTCCTCTATTCGTTCCTTGACCGCCGTCTGTGCTGAACTGAGTCATGTGAAGCTGTATATATGTAGGGCATCACATGTTATTACATGACGTCAGTCATGTGGACTAGGTCAGAACTAGCCACACCTTTTTATGTACACGCATATATGTAGGATAATACACCCTCTGTTGCAAGAAACCACTGGCCTTATCACGTGGGGTTAGCAGTCACGGGACTAGGATGCTCCGGAGGCCCTAGTCTAACCTAATCGGGGTTAGCAACCCGCCAAAAAGTTAGTTGTTTACTATTGCTATACAGGCACTCTATATGATTACTTTACTTAGTCAATTTAATTTATTAGTTCTTGCGATACGACGATAGATCGAATATCCTGTATAATATAGTAGTAATACTATTCGATCTCCTCTATTACTAAATTCGGATTCGATCTATCTATTAATCGTAAGATTCGTCGCGGTAAGGCCTGTTTTTAATTATAGCGCGCCGGTCAAAGATTAAACTAGAGCTCTAGACTAGATTATAGAGTTAAGAGAAGGAGATAACAGCAATATCTATAGAACCCTTAGACTAATTATAATGTCTAACTTATTAACCGTACTTGTAAGTAGTAAGAGGCTATAGGGCGAGAGTAACTACTATACTTAGAAGTTAGATGTGTTCGATATATTAGAAGCTAATAGACTCGATAGATATATATCTAAGAACTACCCTATACTAAAGGCTGTTAAATATAGTGATACTAAGGCTACAAAAGAGGAGTAGGACTAATATAACAAATAGAGAGCTAGTAACGTAGTAACGCGCCGGGTTATTAAAGAGAACATCTCGTTAGTTCTTATACTTAATCTTATAGCGAAAGTAGACTTAGTAGAGGCTATATAGACTAAGCTAGCTAATTACTATAAGGGCAAAAGGTTTACTTAATAGTACTAAGCGGCAGATAAGTTCTAGCTACTTAGGTATAAGGATTATAATAATGTAGAGAAGTTTATCGACGCCTTTATAACTCGACTTAAACGAGCTACTTAACTAGATGTAGTGCCTAAGAGCGACTACCTGTACGCTATTATCTTTATTAATTAACTTACAAAAGCCTTCCCTTAATAGGCTAAGAGACACTAATCCCTTTAAAACCTGTAGAAGAGCGGCGAAAAGAGTACCTTATTACTTAACACGTTAATTATAGAGATTAGAGACAAAGCTTAGGCAAAAGATAGTAGATTAGTACTATTATTAGTATTACTATATAGTAGTAAGCCGGATAATAAGGATAAAAAGAAGGGTAAGGGCAAGGATAAGGATAAGAAGAAGCTTAAGAGAAAGTAGTACTACTACTATAGTAAGCTTTATGTTATAAAGGATAAAGACGACTATTAGACTACGTTCCTAGAAAAGCGTCTAAAAAGAAAGGACTAAAAGGAGTCTTTATAAGGCGCTATATTACTCTATATAGTAGGTAATTAGTAGCCGTAGATTAACAGCGCGCTAGGCCTAAGGGCGTTAAAGGTAGCGCTTAGGTTAGCTACTTAAAAGGAGTTCTAGAAGGGGAATTAGTGCCTTAATATAAGGGCAACTTACTATATATGTAACGATAAGTCGATCTACTATAGTTTTAAGGTAACTAAGTAGTTATAGCCTGTTCTAATAGGCGCTAGGTTAATCTAACTAAAGGGTTATAGTAATATTATTCTAAAGGCTAAGGTAAAGGGTAATTAGTATCGCAAACTACGGCTAGAGGGAGTTCTATTTATTCTAACCTTTCTTATTAACCTTCTATTAGGAGTCAAGCTCTTACGCTATAGTAGATCTATTACTAAAAGAGCCTTTCTAGATAGAGAAGAGGAGACGCTTATACTTTATAAGGTCGATAATATAAGGGTATATCTATAGTTAGACGCGCCTAGCTATTATATTACAGTACTACTAGCTACTCTTTAACAAGGTAAGCTAGGTATTAAACTATAGTATAGGAGATTAGGGTACTTAGGCTTTAATAACGTCTAAAAAACCGTAGAGATTACTACTAGTATATAGATTATAGACAAACCTATAGATATAGATCTTAGCGTTACGGTTTTATATAAGCCTTACGAGCTGTCTAAGCTACTACACTTAGTTAGACGCTCTATTAAATACCGGCCTACTGTTATACTCTAAGAGGTAAGTATAGACGTAGTAGAGGTTACCTTAATTAGATTCTATAGTAAGCGCTACGCTACTATTATAACAGATATAGCTACGCGTACTAGATAAGGATATCCTTATAAGAAGAAAAAAGAGGCTTATAATAAGATCCTTGGCTTTATTAACATAACAGAGCGTTAGTTTGCCCCTTTTAAGATCCTTATATTAATAGTTAATAGTAGTAACGAATACAGTAGTATCGCGTTGACTAGCGTCTGTAAGGTAAAGGGGATTTAAGTTAAAGAGACTATACTATATACCCTTAAGTAACTAGGCGTGTCTAAGATCGTAAACAAGATTATAGCTAGACGGCTGTAATCTACTATAATTAACTAGAACGTCCCTAAAGAGCTATGGCTAGAGTTACTAGAAGGGACAATTTATGTTGTTAACAGAATAGCTACGTTAGCTATTAAGGGCAAAACCCTATATTAAGCCTTTATAGATTAGCTATACCTAAATTAAGACAATAAGCCGTCTATAGCCTACCTACAGGTACTTGGCTATAAGGTATATGTTTATATCCCGGATTAGAGACAGGTTAAGTTAGGGAAGTTTAATAAGCGCGCTAAAAAAGGGATCCTTCTTAGTTTTAAAGGCCACTAAATATACTGTTGTTACGTGCCCTTAAGAGCTTATAAGATCGTTAGATTATCGAACGTAAGATTCGACAAAAGAGGTTTTGTATTAGAAGTATTAGATAATAAGATATAGTTACTACTAACTAAACCGTGCCTACTAACTAATCTACTTATAGATTTAACAAACGCTAAAGGCAAAGATAAAGCTAAAGATTAAGAGCTAGCTAAAGATTAAGATCTAGCTAAAGTAGCCGAAATAGCTAAGAAACCGCCCCTTACTACTACTAATGTTAATCTACTAGCTAATACTAACTCTGTCGCGAAACAGATCTAAGATTAGTCGACTACTGCCTTACCTGATTTAGTAGCTATTAAGCGCGGCCGGGGGCGCCTAAAAGGTTTAAAGAATAAGCTAAAGGTAACTCTAGCTCTAGCTTAAGCTCTAGCTTAAGCTTAAGACTCTATACGTTCTATTAACCTTAAAACTACCTAAATAACTTGATCCTAATTACGTTATATAACTAAGGAGGATATAAGGGATAATACTAAACAAGGGGTATAGTAATTAGCTTATTCTGCTATAGCTATAGCGTTCTACGCTACTTACTAGACTATAGTTAAAGACGATCTAGAAAACGTTCTAATTACATATAAGGAGGCAGTTAGTAGCGTTAAGTCTAAGTAGTAGAAGGAGGCTATACAAAACAAACTCGACTTACTCGTAAAGAACAATACGTAGAGTCTAGTTAAGAGATTAAGCCTTTAAAAGGGTACTAAGGTTCTAGATAGTAAGTAGGTGTTTAAAAAGAAAACTAGCGTTAATAGTTTAGTAGTACGCTATAAGGCCTACTAGGTAGTTAAAGGATATAAGTAACGCTACAGGCGTAATTACGATTAGACTTACGCTAGCGTAGTTAAAAGCATGACTTAGAAGGTAATCCTAGCCCTAGTAGCTAAGAAAGACTAAGAGACAGAACAAATAGACTACGTTATAGCCTTTCTAAATAAGGAAGCCGATAAGGATATATACGTAGAACTTCTAACTAGCTCTAGTAAAGATAACACTTATGTCTGTAAGCTTAACAAGGCTTTGTATAGTTTAAAGCAGGCTCTATAGTTATAGTAGCTAAAGCTATGCCAAGTACTTATTAAGCTAGGCTTTAAGCCCTTAATAGCCGACAATTATATATATCGACACCCTAATAGTAGATTAATCGTTATAACCTATGTAGACGACTTTCTTTTAGTTAGCCTAAAGGAGAAAGAGCTAACTAATCTAAAAGTAGCCTTATAAAGTGCGTTTAAGATAAAGGACTTAGGCCCTTACTACTACTTTATAGGCGTTAGAATCGTTAAGAACAGGGCTAACAGGATTATATCTCTTGTACAGGACGCTTACGTTAATAAGGTACTAAAACGCTTTAAGATAAGTAACTATAAAGCCTCTAAAATACTATTAGATCTAGCTTACGTAAAGCTTATAGTTTTAAACCTAGAACACGCTATAGTAGATTAGGTTAAGCTATATTAGTAGATCGTTAGTTCCCTTATATATCTGTTAACGTAAATACGGCTAGATCTATACTATTTAATATCTATATTGTTACGCTATCTTACGAATCCTTTTACTAACTATATAAGCGCTATAAAACACGCGTTACGTTACCTAAAAGGTACGCCTAACTTAGGAATTATATATAAGATAGGTAAAGGAGCGTTAGAAGGACTGTATAGATATAGCGATTTAGACTACACTAGTTATATAGAAACGTAAAGATTAACTATTAGGTATTTATTTAACTACTATAGTAGCGCGATATCCTTTAGATTAAAACGGCTATAGGTAGTAGTACTCTCTTCTATAGAAACTAAATACTACAGGTTATTAAACGCTATAAGAGAGGCCGCCTAGCTAAGGCAGCTATTCTACAAGTTAAGAGTTAACTCTAAAGACACTAAAACGATCTAAATATACAGTAATAACTAAGGATCCCTAGCGCTAATAGATAACCTAGTTATCTACTAGAGAACTAAGTATATCGACGTATAGTACTACTATATTTAAGAGCAAGTCGCGCTAGGCAAAATAGAGGTTTAGTTTAAGCGTATAGAGGATATAGCGGCTAACAGACTTACTAAGGCTCTAAAGGGGCTAAAACACGCTAAGTTCTTAAAGCTGTTAAATCTGTATACTATAGCTATCTTAATTACCTAATTAGGACGTTTCCTTATTTTTATTTCCTCTTTCGGCATTAAAAGCGGCAGAATCTTACTAGTTTACTATTTCTATTTCCCTTTACAGTAATAGGGCAGCAGAATCTTACTAGTCTACTATTTCTATTTCCTCTTTTAGCATCTTACTTAGTAGAACGGCAGGCGGTATAGAGTTTAGGCTAAATTTAGGTAGATAGGACGTTATAGGCGTGGATTTAAGGGTGTGTTACAAGAAACTACTGGCCTTATTACGTAGGGTTAGTAGTTACAGGACTAGGATACTCTAGAGGCCCTAGTCTAACCTAATCAGGGTTAGTAACCCGCTAAAAAGTTAGTTGTTTACTATTGCTATACAGGCACTCTGTATAATTACTTTACTTAGTCAATTTAATTCATTGGTTCCTACGATACGACGATAGATTAAATATCCCGTGTAACACCCTCTATAATCCTTAAGTAATATAATTATATTTATTATAACCCTACTATTAGATCTACTATAGTAACCTTTTAACAGGTTATAAGCCTGGCTAGGCGTATTCCTCCGCTATCCTAATCAACTAGCTAAGTTACTTAGCCTAGAAACGTAGATCCTATTACTAATTAAATAAACAGTAAAAAAGAGAGTCTAAACATTAAAGTTAGATATTAGAACTTATTAACTAATAATAAAGGCATTAAAGGGAACACCTGTTAAAAGCCTAACAATCTTAGTAACACTTAACTAAAACTTTAGGCGTACTAGTTTCTTAAGGACGCTAGAGAAATTAGCTTACAGATTTCTAAAACCCTAGCCTCTAATTAGCTAAGGGACAAGAAATACTAATAGCTAGCTTAGGTAAGGTATAGAGTTAACGAGGTTAGTACTAACTATCGTAATTCTATAAGCCTACTAGCTATACCCTTTAACGTGTCTTAAATACTAACTACCTAACTGACTAAAGGGACATAAATATAGATAATTCCTATCCTTTAAAAGAAGAACAACCTCGTAAGAGAGTAAAGCTTACTAAAGAAGTACTTTAAGAACTCTAACGTAACTACCCTTAAGGACGACAATCCTGTCTTATTTAAATCTAGAACTTTATACGCTACTAGCCTTATCTCTATTAAGAACTTCTTAAACAACAAGAGAAAGGACCGGATTTAAAAACCCTATATAGTTAATATATAGTAGACATAGTAAGTAAAGTACTAGTTAGTTAGGCTAATACTGTTGATTTAATTCTACTACCGCTAAGCTATTACGATCTGTTTAGCTAGGAAGCCTAAGGGCGTCAAACGTTACTAACGCCTACCTTAGAAGCTAGTCTAAGCTCTTTCTTAACCTTAACAAACCCTAAGTTAATATATTAGAAGCCGTTAAATCAAAAGTAATCTTAGTAATCTAACAAATCCTAATCCTTAATTTAAGTAACTAGGTAGAGTTTAATAGACAAGCTAGAGAATAGCTTATCCTTACAGGATACGACGACATCCTTAAAGATAAGAAACTAGAACAATAAGACAAGAAAGAGAAAGTAGATTTCTAAAAGCGACTTAAGGTCTATAACATCTACATAAAGAGAGCATGTACTACGATCTAGAGTCGATGTAGTACTAACGCTTACTCCTTAGTTAAGAAAGAAGGTAACCTTAAGAAGATTCTTAATAAGCTAAGATCGGCCTATAAAGCCTAGGGAACTAGCCTGCTTTTTAATCTATTCTATAGATTCTAGACTCTTAGGCTACAAGACTACAAGTTAGTCGATAAATACGTAAAAGCCTTTAGACAAATTAACTACGACCTAGAAAGGATCTATACTAAGGCCGTTAGGCTAGATCTTAATATAGTCGTTAGGTTTATAGATAGACTCGACTTGTCTTATAACGCTTATGTTATAGATTTCTAGTAGAACCGTGTCTTTATTAAGGAAACCGACGATTTAGATCTATAAGTTGTATCTTTTAATAAATTAGTCTAAAAGACTGTAACTAAAGAGTAGCGGTTACGACATAACAAGGACAGAGGAACGTTAGCTATAACAGTAACTTATGCTATAGTAGTACCGGCAACTACTACAGATCAAAACAAAAAGACATTTGACTACTATACTTACTACAAAAGAACTAGATACTCGATCGTTAACTGTTTCTATAAGCACCCTAATTTAGCTCTAAAAGGATAGAAACCGAGGACTAAAAAAGGGAGAGCAAATAACAAGAAAGGAAAGAAAAAGTAACGACTTAATAGTAATAGCGACAATAACGACGACTACACTATTATTACAGCTGTTAGTGTTACTTTACTAGCTCTTACTACTAATAAACTAATAAATGGTTTCTTAATTAACTCGGCCTGTTTAAATTACTTAACATAAAGGTAAGATCTCTTTATTAACTTTAAGGAATTTACAATACTACTAGTTCTAATTAAAGGAATAGGTAGTACTAAGGTAGTGCTAATAAGAAAAGGAACGATCTGTATTACTACTAGAGGCAGGATTCTTTATCTAAGTAACACCTATCTAGTACTAGACATAAGGGTTAATCTTATCTTAACTAGACAGCTTAAAGAAAAAGGATATAAGATAGGGTTTAGGACAGGTAATACAATTAGAAATAGAATCTCTTTTACTGTTAAAGGTTATACCTTTACCTCGACACAAAAGAATCGTGTCTACCTACTAGACCTTAGAAAGTCAAGAGAACTTTAAACCTAGACTATAACTACGGCTTAAACCTATATTACTATATATAGTACAGCTATTAATCTAAAGTATCGGCTCTAGTACTACAGAATAGGTTACCTAGGCAAAGCAAACGTTAAACGACTTCCCTAAATAGCTTATAGAGTTAACTTAGAACAACCTTAAAACAACAAATGTACTTGTAAAAGCTATATACTTATAAAGATGTCTACTAAACTATATAATCATCTGATTAAGCTAGGAGAGTATCTAATAGATTTAATACATTTTGATCTAGTTAGACTAATACTATTTAATAGCGTTAATAGAGAGAGATATTTTACACATACTTATTATAACAAGACTAAGTTTAGATTAGCTAAACCGCTAAAGAATAAGAGTAAAGCTTTTAAGTTCTTTCTTAAGTTTAAGGCTACTTATAAACGGGTAGGTTAGAAGATTAGACAAGTTAGATATAATAAGGGAGAGCTTACCTTACTTAAGAGGTTTAAAACTTACTGCCTTAAAAACGACATTAAGATTAAACTAACTGTTCTATATAATCCTCTATAAAATAGTAGCGTAAAACAATATAGACAAACACTATAGATACGTACTAAAGCTATACTACAGTAATTAGGCCTTCCGGTTAAACAGTGGCCTAAAGTACTAAGAGCCTGTCTATACGTATTAAACAAGAGTCTGTATAGTACTCTAGACTATAAATCTCCTTTTAAGGTACTAAACTACTATAAACTAGATCTGTAAAACATCTATATTCTTAGCTTAACGGCTTATAACCTTGTAGGCAGAAGAAAGAAGAAGCTCTATAACTATATAGTTAAAGGTCGTCTAATTAGATATAATAGCAAAACAGTCTACTATATACTTTTACTTAACAGGCGTGTTATCTAGGGTAGTAATGTCTACATTAATAAGTAGCTGTTAAATAAGGATTAAAAGCCTTAAATAGACACGACCGACTAACCTTAAGTAGTTACAGATTAAGTACTAGATATACAACCCGACTTTAAGTACTTAGAGCAGGTACTACTAGCTACTACACTATCTGTACAATCCCCTTTAGGGGGATACTAAGAACTTGCCGACACCTACTTTAACTACGACAGTAAACTAGAGCTCGCGGTTACAACTAAACTAGAACCTCCTGTTATAACTCCTATACATACTATGTATACTTTCCTAATAAAAACAGATTTAGTAGAGCTATTTAAGCTAAAAACGTAAAAGTAAGCCGTTAATAGTAAGAGCTAGGACATGTAGAAACTAGTAGCTTAAGAGGAATATACATCGTTAATAGAAAACAACATATAGAAACTCGTGCCGCCTCTAAAAGATAGACAGGTCTTAAGAGGCAAATAGGTCTAGAAGCTAAAACAGGGACTATATAGTAAGGTCGTCCGGTACAAAGCTTAATAGGTTATAAGGGGTTTTAAGTAACAAGAAGGCAAGGACTATTTTAAAACATTTGTAACTATTGTTAAGCCTATAAGCTATAAAGCACTCTTTGTAATCGTAGTAGCTAAAGACTAGGAGATTAAGCAGATAGATGTTAAGACTACGTTTCTCTATAGAGACATTAACACTAATATCTTTATTAAATAACCTAAAGGTTTTTAGGACGGCTCTAATAAAGTCTACTACCTCGTTAAAGTACTCTATAGCTTAAAACAAGCCCCTTAGGTATAGTACTAGACACTTGCTAGCTTCTTAGAAAGCCTTAGTTACTAGCTACTTAACTTAGACATAAGCGTTTTTTAAGGTAATAGTATTATCGTTACGATCTATGTCGATAACCTACTACTTACTAGACCTAGGAAGGCTAAAATTTAATAGCTTAAGGAGGCGTTAAGTACTTACTTTAAAATAAGTAACCTAGGCCCGTATAGTTTCTATCTTAGAATATAGGTTACCTACGATAGGCTAAGCTAAGTTTTACAGTTAAGTTAGAAGGGCTATCTAGAAAAGGTTCTTAAGGACTTTGGCATAACTAATACAAAACTATAGTCTATACTTATAGAGACATTACTAAAACACATAGTACCTGTAGAAGCTCCTTATAAGGCTAAACCTACTTTTTGATAGTAGTATTAATCTATAGTCAGCTCTCTTATATATACTATACTTAGAACGCGACTAGATATTACGTACGCTATATTAGTTGTTAGCCGCTATTCCTTAAACCTAACCGAACATTACTAGTCTACTGTTAAGCGTATCCTTAGATACCTCTATAGTACTCTCGATCTTTAACTAACGTTTAAGAGAGAACTCTCCTCTCTTATTAGTTACACTAATATAGACTAGGCCGGCGATTATAGTACTTAACGGTCGACCTCTAGGTACGTGTTTAACATTAGTAGTAGGGCGATTAGTTAGTCCTCTAAGAGACAGGTAACTGTCTCCTTATCCTCTTACGAATCAGAATATGTCGGTCAGACTACTACTATTAAGAAAGCTATCTAGTTAAAGGGGTTCTTAGCCTAGATCAACAAAGGGCGCTTTAGGGCTCTTGTTACTATAGTTATCTACGGCAACAACTAAGGGGCTATTGCTGTTATAGGGTGCACCTAGGAGATGCCTAGGGCACCTATTACTAAGCGCTTACCAAAGCGAACCTGTATACAGCTCTTGTTAGTAGCCGTCCTTTAATGATCCTTAAGAATAAGAAATCCTTTTAAACTAATACTACTCTAGACAGCCTAAGTCTGTTATAGTCTTATTCTTCCCCTCTTAAGTCCGGCCTAGTATCAAGTTATAGTAAAATTTGTTTTATTTAAAGTCTTACTGTTCTAAACGTTCTACTAATTTAACACTTAGAACAGGTAGCTAGCTATAAGATTAACATTACCTTACTTCGTTCCTTAGTCGATTCGACTACCTACTATCTAACGTATAGTAGACGTATAGTCGAGTTCCTTAATTAGCTTAAGAATCTAGAGTAGATTTCTTATGTAATTATCTCTAGGCATTTTAGCTCCTTATCCTTAATAAGGTAAACAATACATAGTAGAGAAAGGTGTAGAGGAGGCGCTATAAAGATTATAGAGAAAGGACATACTAGACGTTAGATTACTATTAAGAGACAGTAGACTAGTTAATATGTTAGTAAACAGTAAGAATTACAAAGACGCTATAGCATAAGACTTAAATAGTATTAATCTATCTTATAAGTAGAATAAGGACGACGCTATTACAGATAGATCGTCCTCTCCTCTATTATTAATCCCTAAAAACATACGCTCTAGCTAATAGGAGCTAAGCCTATAGAGTAGTCCTAGGATAAACCTAGGACAGACTAGCTAGGAGTAGTAAAACTAAGACCGCTCCTTAACCTACTAATCTATTTTAGTAGAATCCTAACGTATTATTAAGGATTAAGCCCGGGTAATTAAAGAGTAACAAGAACTTATTACAAAAATAAAGTAACAAGGGGCGGCCGTAATAGAACAGAACCTACCGCTAATATCTAGGGGCCTAGACCTATATAGTTAGCTTCTACTATTATACCTGCCTTTCTAGCCGCCTTTCTAGCCTTACCTAGTATAGTAACATGTCCTGTTCTTAGAACAACTATACTACTACTTATTTACCTACCTCTAGGCTATACGACCTATGCCCTTAAGTATTATAGGACTACTAACGATCTCTATACTATTATAATAGCTAGAACCTTAAGGGGGCTGTTCCCGGGACTATCTTAGGGCAAAGGTACTACTAGTGTTTAATCTAAAAAAGGACGACATCTAGCTATAGATCTTAGAGATTAAAGATTACCTAATAAGAGAAGAGGTAGTAGACCTAGCGCTTTAGGTAGCTATAGGCTAAGATTACCTTTTGTACACTATTAAGACGCGTATACAACTCGTACAACTCTATGTATAGCTAGAGGAATTAGCTAAATTTTAGGACTAGGTATAGCTAAAATCGTAATTATATTAGGAGTACGGTCTTACTAACACCTTATTAGAAGAGGACTTAAAATTAAATAGGTATAAAATGTTTAAGTCCTAGTTAGTATAAGAATTTACTAATTACTTTAAGTCGCTATTATAGAACGTAGCGTAAGTAACATTAGATACAGTAGTGTTATCTGCCTACTAGCTAAAGCTTATAGAGCCTATACTTAAGCGTATTTACGAATCCTCTAATAGTGTCTTCTTAGCGACATATATAGAATTAAAGCGCGCGGCCCTTAACGTAAAAGCGTAGATCTAGAGTAAGTCCTAATTATTCTCTTAAAAAAAGAAAGATAAGAAGAAGCCTAAGAAGTTAGTTACCTTTATAAAGTTAGACGACTCTTTATAGAAACTACTAATAGAATTAGTAGGTAATAAGAGAAAGGACTCTTTATATCCGGACATCCTAGTAGAAACAAGGAAAAAGGCTTGTCTTAAGTAAACCTGTTTCTACTATTAAAAGAGTAGCTACTTTATTAGTAATTACCTAGATTAATTAGAAAAAGACAAGTCCTTCTACTAAGAGTAGTAGAGAGAAGAGAGTTCCTAGGCCTTACCTAAGACTTAGCCCTAATATAACATTACTTACCTATAGCTAATAACGACAACAATTATTACTTAGACATAACTATTTCTTATAATATACCTAGTATAAAGGCAGAATTATTAGTTACGCTCGCCCTACTCTACTTAACAGAAGAATATCTTAATTCTGTTAGGTTATAGGACATAGAACTTGTTAGCTAAATAGCTACTCTATCTATTTCTCTACTAGACAGTATAGATACTCTACAAGTTATGTTAGATCGATAAGATTAGTTTTTAAACGTAACTAGTATTAATTTAAATTTTTTTACGACCTTTATAACATTTTAAGAAAAGGATAAGAAGGACATCCTGGCCTAGGCTTTAGTAGATTCGGTAGTAACTTTAAATTTTATTAATAAAGACTTTATTAATACTATTGTTTACGACGTTATACCTTAATATTACTTACTAGTTAAGGACATAAAGGGACGAATACTAGTAAAGGCGTTAGATAACAGGACAAGAGTAGTAACAATCTCCGGGCTATTAATAAGTTCGGTATAAGCTACTACCTTTAGAGTAATTACTATAAAGGCCGCTAATATAATCCTTAGGTTACCCTAGCTACGTAGCTACAACCTAAACATTAATTAGGCTATAGGTCTATTGTTAATTAGAAAGTTAGTAACACTAGACACAAACGAGGTAATCGCTACCTTAGCGTACCTTAACCTTACGTATAACACTAATAAGGTAGTAGAACAAGCGCCTAAGGATTAGCCGGCAGATATAATACAGGTATTAACATACCTTTTCTTTATAGTAGAGCTAGATAGCGCCTAGGAGGCGCTTAGGATAAACGCCTAAATTCTATAAGAATACAAGAAGTAAAGTAGGGTTTTTAGTAAAGAAGAGGTAGAGAAGCTCTTACTATACTAGCTAGGATTAGATTACAAGATTAACCTACGCCTAGATAGTAAGGTACTGTTTAGGCTATTATACAACTTATTAGAGTAAGAACTTTAGACCTTATAAGAGTATCTAGATAAGATACTATACATTAGGTTTATTAGAGAGTTAACATTAGAGGCTAGGGCCCTAATCCTATTCGTAAAAAAGAAGTTAAGAGAACTTTAGCTATATGTTAATTACTATAGATTAAATAAAGTAATAGTACCTAACTAGTACCTAATTCCTCTTATCTTAGAAATCCTAAACTAATTAAGCTAGGTAAAAGTGTTTACTAAGTTAGATCTCTAGGGTACGTATAACTTAATACGTATAAAGAAGGGCTAGGAGTAGATAATAGTGTTTAGGACACGCTTTAGCTCTTTTAAATACCTAGTAATACTATTCGGTCTGTATAACGCGCTAGCGACATTCTAAGCCTATATAGACAGGTGTCTATAGCGCTTTATAGATGTATTTGTAATAGTCTACTTAGACGACATCTTAATATTTTTAGTAGATCTATCTATACACGTTTACTATATCGGCTAGGTCCTTAAACAACTCTTAGAATAAGGCCTCTTTTATAAGCTAGAGAAGTGTAAATTTAGTGTTAAGGAGGTCGGATTCCTAGGATACATTGTTTCTACTATAAGGGTAAATATAGATCCTAAGTAGGTTAATATAATCCGACATTAGCCGACCTTATAAACAACTAGAGAGGTGCTTTTATTTCTAGGATTCTATAACTTCTACTAACGATTTATATACTAGTATAGTAAGATAACTTCTAGTATAATAGTAATCTTAAAAGGTAAGGTCTTCTTTACCTAGACAAAAGAAGTATAATAAGCGTTCCTTTAGCTAAAGGATGTATTCTTAGGAGCGCTATTACTAGTTTATTTTAACCTAGCTCTCCTTATTATACTAGAGTACGACGCTTCTATAGTAGCGTTAAGCGACATCCTCTTATAGACTTAGGCAGACACCTACTAACACTTAATTATATTTTACTTACGTAAGCTTATTCTAGTAAAAGTTAACTATAGAACGTTTAACTAGGAGCTACTAGCTATAGTAGAATTAGTAAGACATTAGAGACACTTCCTTAAGAGAGCTTAGTTTATAGTAAAGATTATAACAGACTATAATAATCTAAAGTATTTTACTATTACACGTACTCTAATAAGGCGTTAAGTAAGATAGGTAGTATCCTTAGCCACGATTAACTTTGTTATTAAGTATAGGCTAGGAAGAAAGAACCTAGCTAACAGCCTATCCTAACGTCTTAACTATACTTAGTCCTTACTAGTTCCCTAGCCGCTACTATAGATAGTAGAACTAGATTAGGTCTTGCTATTAGACAAAAAGGAAGACTGTGTTTACGTAATAAGAGACACGGCTTTATAGCTACTTTAAGAAGGTAAGGATTCTACGCTAAGGGAACTTATAGAGATAGACGATCTAAGACAGGCCTAAGATTAGGCGGATTTTCTAGTAGTAACTAAGGACCTCTTAAGAGACGCTTAAGAAGAGCCCTTAGCTAGTCTAATAGACAAGATCTAATAAACACAAGAGTACTATCTAGACCTAGAGAGTCCTAACTTCCTTAAGTAAGACAGTCTCTAGTTTTTTAATAACACAAGACTATACGTACTAGAAGATAAGAAGCTAAAGAAGATCTTATTACGCGAATTCTATAATAGTCTAATAGTAAGGCATTTCGGGCGCGACTATACGATCTTAGCTATAAAGCGTACACTATACTAGTTAGGTATAGATACTAACATTAAAAGGTACGTACAAACCTATACTACTTATAAAAGGTATAAGGCTTTAACTACCTAAAAAGTAAGGGAGCTTGCCCCTTTACTAATTCTAACGCGTCTCTAGAGAAGCGTGTTAATAGATCTAATCACAGACCTACTACCCTCTTAATGTATAGCAGACTTTGTTATGTCAGATATATTAGCCTTACTACTATTCTTAGTCTATAATTCTATTATAGTTATAGTGTACTAGCTAACTAAAGAGATTAAGCTAGTTCTATGCCGTAAGGACATAAGCTCTTATTAGTTCGCTTACGTCTTTATAAAGTATATTATTATAAAGTATAAGGTACTAGATAACATAGTAACAGATAAGGCTAGCCTGTTTACGTTAGCCTTTTAGGAATCGTTTACTAGTATTATTAGTACAAAAAGAAAGATCTCTACTACGTTCTACTTATAGACAGATAGTTAGACAGAAAGGTTAAACTAGATTATAAAGACGTACTTAAGATTATATGTCGATTATAACTAGGCGAATTAGGCTAGTCTACTTTATATAGCTAAATATTATTAGAACTCGTTACTATTACTAACAACTAAGCTATCTCTATTTAAGGTAAATAAAAAAACGACAGTATTGTTCTATATTAACGTAACAGGCGATCACAGGTCTAAGTTAGCGTTATAACTTATAGCTAGAATAAAGTAACTATAGGACTAACTAAAAGATAACTTAACGTACGCCTAAAACCTTTAGGCTAAGTACTATAATACAAAATATAAAAGGGTAGAACTTATAGTAAGGGATTAGGTTTAGTTGTTTATAAAGAATCTGTTAATAGATCGTCTATTAAAGAAGCTAGGCCCGAAAAGGGTAGGACCTTTTAAAGTTACTAAGAAGATAGGGTTATAGGTATATTAACTAGAACTTCTACCTTAGTACTGTATCTATAATGTTTTCTACATTAGTCTACTATCGCTATACCTAAGACCTTCTTAAGACGACCTTAGGGACTAGGCGTAAGAACCTCTAGGGCCTAAAGTCGTAGTAGGACTAAGAGGTAACGTTAATAAGGAGTAGAAAGTTAAGGCTATACTAGATTCTAAGATTAGGACTAGATAGAGAAAGTTATATTATTTAGTCTATTAGAAAGGATAGAGTAAAGACTATAATACGTAGTAGATAGTAGAGGAAGTAAGTAATACTCTTAAAAAGGTAGCCGAATTCTACCTAAAGTATCTATTTAAGCTAAGACTAATAGCGTAGTAGTTACTATAATATTTTAGTAGTTACTAAAGGTTTAAAGCAAGTCGATCAAAACTCTTATGTATATTTAAACTAAGCGAATTTAAAGAGTTAATTAAGACTCCTTATACTTGTTACTAAGTAACGCCTTATTCTTATATAAGAACTAGATTTAAATCTAACCGTTTATAGTAGTAACGCTAAAAGCGGCCTAGACAATAAGTAGTAGTAACGCTAAAGACGGCCCTAACAATAGTAGTAGTAACGCTAGAGGCGGCCTAGACAATACCGTTAACTACTCTCTTTGTTTATAAAAGTAAATATTACCTAGAAGGTATTTAATCTAATTAATACTACTATAACTCTCCCTTAATAAGTAGGCGACTTAATCTAACTAACAACTTAACAACTCTACCTACCTTATTCCTCTAACTTCTCTAACCCTAACTAATACAACTATTATAGTAACTAAGTCTATAGGACTTACATCTTAAGTTATTAAGCCTATAGAATACTTTAGAACGCTTTCTACTAATAGAAAATAAAGCCTATCTAACAAGACTCTACAGTATTAAACGCTAGCCCTACCTACTCTACTCTCGCGGCTTTAAACACTAGTACTACCTACTCTACTTCTTAAGGGTCCTAGGCGGCTCCTAGGCTCGACTTAAAGACAGCCTACTAAAACGCTATTATAAGAGCGATTAGGTCTAAATCTAATTAAGTATAAAGCGTTACTTTATACAAATCTTACTGTCTAGTAAACTAACCTAAGAAGTATAAGTTCTCTTTTTAGGTTAAAGAAACTAAGGAGCCTTTCTTACAGATCGCTCTAGTTTATGTATCTAGAGCTTTTAGAGAAGTAATAAATAGGTTTAATCTAGATAATAAAACGTATTAGAGAATAGCCTACTAGATCTATATCTAGAGAAGTAGTACAAGTACCTTGTCTATAGCTCTAATAGACCTAAAGTTTAAACGCCTTTAGGTATATTATATTATAGACAGACGTTTTGTTAAACAGCTATTCTAAGAGTTTAATCTAGAGATCGACTAGGATTACGCTATATAGCGAATGTAGGCGTACTTTAAGGCGTACTTCGCCTAGTAGAATACCCGGGAGTAGGAGCCTACTATAGCCCTAGTTTAGAAGAACGTAGCTTAACAACTCTTTAACACGCTACTACTAACAAGACAAAAAGCCCTAGAGGTAGGTAGTAGTAGCTCGACAAAGCGACAACGCGTTATAGAGTAAGACGATACCTTATTAAGGCCTATAAGGCGCCGAGTATTAGAGGACGAACCCTTGTAATTAGTAGAAGCGGATAAACAAAGTAACATAGGTATAGTAAAGGGCATATAGGCTCTACTATAAACAGAACCTGCCTATATAATAAGGAAAAGGGATAAAGAAGAGTTTAAAGTGTTTAATTAGGAAACTAGAACATTTGTCCTATAAAATGTCGATTAAATAACTAGTAGAGACATAGAGTTCCTAAGAATAAGTAATAACAACCTCCTAGCCCTAGTATTAGAACTTCTAAACCTAGGAGAGCTATAGTTCCTGTGTATAGTCTTTTAAGATTAGAACACGTAGGCCGTACTAATAGCACAACTATTAAAAGTAAAGCGTAGAGCTAAGGACTCTAACATTCTATTTAGCACACTTTACTAGGACGTTTTTAACTAGAACAAGAGACGACAAATAAAAATACAGGGCAAAACAGCCTAGGAACTCGGTCTGGTCGTGCTAAAGACAAGAAAACTTAAAGATCTACCCAGGCCGCTTCGCCTCTAATTAGGTGTTTGTCGACCAGAAGCAAGCATTTGTAAATACAGATAACGTACTAGTCCCGGGTCTCTAAACTTTTAATTAATTTGTTACTATAGCTCTATTAAACTATAACAAAAAGGAATTAGCGGCTTATATAAAATATAACCTTAAGATGTTAGTCTAGTTAGCTAGAACTAGGTTAACAGCCTAGTATTCTTTGTAAGGACGTATAGAGTAGAACGAGTACGCTAAGCACTATATCCTCCTAGAGAAAGAGGTCTTTAAACTACTACAGGTAGTCCGAACTGTAGCCTAGGTGTTCGGCTAGGGTTTAGTATACGAATAGCTAGTAGTAGTAAATATGGCCGTCTGTACCCTAAACCCGTACCTATAGAGTATAGATCCGGATAGCACTCCTTACTAGCCGCTACGCCTATTAAACTATTACTGTTAACATAGTGACATAAAGGAGATTAGAGAGCAGATAGAGGACAAGGAACCGCTAATAGTCGTAGAGGATAGAGAGGTAATAGTAGAGGGGCAGGTTAAAGAAGATATCGCTATAAAAGGATAAGGGGTATAGTTTAACGCTATTAAGGGCGATAGCTATAAAGAGGGGGCGACTATTATAGGGTGTACCTAGGAGATGCCTAGGGCACCTATTACTAAGCGCTTACTAAAGCGAACCTGTATACAGCTCCTGTTAGTAGCCGTCCTTTAATGATCCTTAAGAATAAGAAATCCTTTTAAACCGATACTACCCTAGACAGCCTAAGTCCGTTACAATTGCCCTTACTAGGAATCCACAATTCTATACTTACACAAAACACATTAACATCGCTTATTATTTTAGAAGAGAGAAGGTTTAAGAGGGTACTATTACACTATAGTACATACTAACAGACAAGCAGGTCGTAGATAGTCTTACTAAGCCGCTCTGTCGCGATAAGTTTTTTACCTTCTACCGGCTTATTAGCGTACTCTAACTTTAGTAAGAGTTATTATATACAAAAATAGCGACTCTTATCTAACTCGTATACTTTCTAAGGCCCCTAACCTCTGTTTTTAGGATGTTTAACCGTACAGGTACTGTTTTAGAAAAAAAGAGGGGAGGCTAAAAAAATTTCTAGTAGCTAGATTAGCTAAGCAAGGCAGGAGGGGAGATGCCCGCCCCTGTCTACAAATACTAGGCTCCTACCTCTCTAATCTAATTACTTACTAACACAAAACACTATGTTACTTGATTACAAGACGTTATTAAGGCAGTAGCTATTAGATATCTTACTACAAAACTAATACGTTCTACTATTGTCTAACCTTATAGACGACTCTACCTTTAGCGACATTTAGAGGTATCTATAGCTAATTAGAGTAAGCTTTAAGTACTACAAATCAGACTATTATCTAAGCAAAAGGAACACGCTATAGCTACTCTATACCTACCTAATAGCCTTTATAAATGTAGTAGAGAAAGAAAATTAGAAACAGGTCCCTAACATATACAATTTTAGGTACTTCTTAGACCTATAGAAGGAACGTCTAGAATAGTAGACTAATTAGATAGGATTCTTCTATATACAGACTAAGTCTTAGGTTAGAAACCCTAACTAGGCTAACACACTGTTTTATATATAGGCCGTAATAGTCTAACACCTTTATAGAGGTTTTAGGATCATTATATACAACTATAACGTACAGACGACCGGACTAATCTATATACACGACCTTTTTAGAATATAGTAAAAGTTTGTCGACTATTGTATTAAAAACAGAGGTATCTAGATACATAAGGTCTAGATAGTTAGTAAACTAAGAGGAAACCCGGACGGAAAGTGTCTTAAGCTAACTAGCTACTAGCTAAGAAGCTCTGTTTAAACCTAAGAGAACTAGCCTTAAGATAAAAACAAAATAAAGGAAATAGCTATTAGAGTCTCTCTAAAACAACGTAAGAAATAGAGACAAGGAAATCGTCGTGCCTTACTAACTAGATACCGGTCGCTATTACTATAAAGTCAAACTCTTAGAAGTTAAAACTAGTCGACAAAAGGATTACCTAGAGATAAATCTATTAGAGAACCTAAAGCTTATAAGCTACTTAAAGAGGAATCTATAGGAAAACCTAAAGCTTACAAGCTACCTAGAGAAGAACCTGTAGGAGAAGTTAAAATAGAAGACAGTCGCCTTAACGCGCCCTTTAAGGAAACCTTAATACAACTATAGGATAAACTTAAGAAAGCTAGAGATCAGAATAAGAAGAGATTACTAACACTAACTCTTTCCTAACTAAACCCTTTTTTCTTACTAAGTTTTAGGGAGGTTAGGTTTTATTAAAAGGTGTTAGTCTGGCTCTAAGTAGGAGTGCTAAACTAAGTCATGTAAAGCTGTATATATGTAGGGCATTACATGTTATTACATGACGTTAGTCACGTAGACTAGGTCAGAACTAGCTATACCTTTTTATGTACACGTATATATGTAGGGTAATACACCCTCTGTAATCCTTAAGTAATATAATTATATTTATTATAACCCTACTATTAGATCCACTATAGTAACCTTTTAACAGTCTGAAACCCCTGACTCCGTACTCCGTACTCCGTAAAAGAGTGGAGGACACCAAGAACCTTCTAAAGCCAGCCCAGCCCGCCCATCCCGTCTTTCGCTTTGCATTTCCGCTTCTGTTCCTAGACCCGCCGCCGGTGTTTGAAGTTGCAGAGTCTGCTTTCTTTCTAGAATTTTTAGGTCGGTGTTCTAGCGTTATGTTAGATGGCTACGCTACTGCTCTCCTTCTGTGAGTCTGTGGCAACGGAGGGCGGCTTGGAAATTGAAACGGGGGTGATGGGCATGAAATGTGGAACACGTGATAAGGGATAGGTAGGTAGGTGATTATAAGGGATAGGTAGGTAGGTGATTTACCTATCGTATTGTATTCTCGTCTCTACGCGCGAGTGCTGTCTAAAAGAGCGGATGCCCGATGAGGGGAATTGGGAGGCTTGCTTTTTTTAGGGGGTGGGGGGGGGGGGTTTATGATGGTACGTGTGAGTGAAAGGGGGGGGTTTCTGAGATTGAGCCTGAGACTTGAGACTGAGATTCAGATGGGTAGATGGGTGACAACGCATGTTGTGCGCCTGCTTCAGCGGCACAGTGCATTGTGGAAGAATGGTGTTTGAGCTAGATTTGAAGATGCTGTATGAAGCCGTAGGCAGAAGGAGAGTACATATGCAGGTCCCCGGTTTCTCTTCAGGGGAGCAAGAAAAGATCCGATCCATCGATTTCCAATATGGTGATATTCCGAGTACAAGAGACTATTGCGAAGATGAAAAACATTGATGAACACAAACAGACCAATGCGCCCTGAGTTCAACAACCACCCAACCTTTTCTCGCCAGGGAAATTTAACTGGACATGTAAGTTGAGGATCAGACTTCCTTGACGGCCTCGATCACTGCATACTCCCAGCACGTCCCCATCCGCTCGCACTCCTCGACAATGCCGACGTCCTCCCACCACCAGCTCCGGCCCTCGACGTACGCGCCCCACATCTCGCGCCACAGCATACGGCCCAGGACGCTCTTGAGCTCGGCGCGGGTATCGTCCCTGCGGCGCTGCTCGCCGTGGTCGACGATGACGAAGCTCTGATCGCCGGGTGAGGCTAGGAAGCGCACGCTGGTGATGGTGCTCCCTTGGGCGCGGAGGCGGGCGTCGGAAAGCCAAATGGGGAAGAGTCGAGAGGGGTTGATGCAGCGGAATTGGCGCTCGAGGTTCAGGATGAGGTGGGTGTCGAGCCACGCGCGGAGGCGGGGACCGAGCGTGGAGGGGAGGGGGCCAGGGTCGAGGATAGTGAGGTGAAGGGTTGGAGGGGGAAGGGTTGGGGAGGGGAGGGCGAGGGTCCGGTGGCATTCTTTGAGGATGGTTGGGAGAGAGGAGGCGGGGAGGAGGGCAGGGAGGGAGAAGGCATGGATGGAGGTGAAGATGTTGGAGGCGTAGGGGACATGGGGGGTGGGCCCCGGGATAGTTAGGGGGTAGATGTTGTGGTAGGATTTGGGGGAGAGAGGGGTGGGAGAGATGTGGTGGACTTCTGGGGCGGGGGATAGGACTGAGAGGAAGGATGCCGAGGCTGTGATTCCACTCAGTATTGGTTCTGTAGGGGTATGGAAACAACCTTACCATGGTTCTCGTATAGGGACAATACCTTGGTTCCTGGTGTGGATGGTACTAGGGTGCTCTGAGCAACCGCGTCTTGCTTCTTGCTCAGAGACCTCAAGGTACTCAACATCCACAACTGTTTCTCAAGTTCCAACTCCCGATACACAGATGCATCGGCAACTCCGTCCCATTCTTCCCTCAAACGTTCCAATACGATCTTTGGGCTCGCAGCATCCATCTTCCTGATGCTCTTTTGCACATGCAAGAACTCGGAGGAAGGTGGCGAGGCTTTCTTTTCTCTTGACCTTCGGGTTGATCCAGAGACAGCCCCGGGTTGGGGTGGTCTGGGAATATTTCCGTCCGATTGGCATTCCCATGCTTCTGGCGGCTGCCATGCATCGGCTCTTCGTCTCGTGGTCATGGGCCAGCCTATTGATTGCCGTAGGTCCTTATTTTCCGGAGCTGCGGGAGAAGCTTCATCTGAAGAGCTAGATTTCGGAATTGGGAATTCAAACGTCAAAGGAGCTGGTGATCGTGGGGATATCGGTGTTGACGGGGATCTGAAGAATTAGCTACGGAGCCACATGAGAGATGTAATGTGTACCTTTGGAAGGGCGAATCGTGAAGATGGACTGGCATCGTTCCCTCAGCTGAGATATGGACGATAGTAGATGTCTTTTCTGCAGCACAGATGCTCTCGTTCGATGATACGGTAACCTCAGTGCTCCGAGTGACGCGTGAATTTCGACTCAACTTTTGAACAATATGGGTCTGGCCTTTAGAGGTTGAAGATGGGCTCGAGACAGAGCCCCATGATGATTCCGTGGTGGCTGTACGACCTGTCCATCCAGAAAAGACGGATACTGGAAATGTCAGATTGAGATTCCTGGCAGGATGTATAGCATACCATCTGAGGGATCTGATCGATCGCTGCCTGCATTGTAAGGAGGTCCTGCAAAGAAGTCATTGGCATTCGCAGATCTCCGGGAAGCTGCTACGGTTAGTTTAGGCATTTCTTGGATCGACGTATCCGAGGTGACGGTGTAGGTTGACATTCTTTTCGACGACTTGTGATTGCTCTCATTGCCCTGAAAAGCCAATTTCGAATTGGATGCAGCTCGTCCGGTATCTGGCTTCTTGCTGCTGAAGAGCCGTAACAGAGAGGGTTTCTGCGGGTTGGATATAGAGTCACTGGACCTTGAGCTCCGGATGGAGGAGGATCTAGAAAAGCCATTTGACTGCTGATCTTTTCGACTCTTCCGTTGGCCCACTGTTTCCCGGGTTGGGTCAACCCAATCTACATCAAACATGATACGCGAAAGGAGACAGATCTCCAGATGATCAAGGAAAGAGGAATAACGAGAGGTTCCTAGCAATGAAGTAATGGTGAAATTATAGGGATGCTGAAGATAAGGGAAGTGACAACAAGGCTCCCTCGTTCTGATAGAATTTGGGGGGTCTGCCGCACACGCGTTGGAGCACCGAGGACAACTTCTTCCACATGGTAGCTAGACATAAAATCCTTCGTCTGGTATGGGAGACGAGCCCCGCGCCTTTGTGGCATTTCTTGGAGATGCACTCGCAAGGCAAGAATTCGATATTGCACGACCTGCGCGCTGCCGCCGGTTGGCAATCTCAACCAGTGCCTGTTCGCGTTTCGATAGCTCCCGCATTTGCAGGAGTACAATGAGCTGCGATGATGGCGCACGGGAGGAGATGTGGAGATCTGAACTTAATGAGCTGTTGGACAATCAAGCTTTGAGGGGAAGGAAGGGCGAACCGACGATACGATACATCGACGTCGTCTATACCTTAGAATATACGTGGGTGGATAGATATAATATGTTGGTGTGTATAGATAATCTATGACTAAGCACCCAGTTCTCCTTTCCTCCATTGCTTTCCCCCCTAGATTCCCATCAACACCACATTCTTGTCGGATTCTCATCGCCTACGGTCTATCAATCAATCATTTCATTCATCACTCAATCACAAATACTAGTAGCAATGCCGATACCCTCCTTTCGCATCTGCTGCATCTGTGCTATCTTCTCCTGCATTATCACGCATGCTCCTAGTCACTACATTGATTGAGGGACCGACCTGCTTGAGGGATCTTCATTGATTCTGCTGTGGCCATTGACAGGAACCACAAATCGAACTTCTTGGGTTGCACCGATTCCCCTGCGGATGGGTTATCCAGTTGGGATTTTGCCGTGCTCACCACAGGTCGATTGGTTTTTCCCTTCTGTACCTGAGCTCGGCTTGCCATGAAACGTTGTACGAAGTGGAGGCAAGGCAGCCACACATCGACGAGGATATGTATCCTTGGGAACCATTCGGAGGTCGATTGGTGACCTATGAAATGTCTATCAAAACGTCACCTTGACTCCGAGAAAGACGAAAGAGTTTGAGGTTCAATTCGTTCCACGCGTGCGGCGTAGTCGCCTGGTCCCACGGAATAGCAGAGGGGATCAAAGGAGAGCTGGCCTCCAAGCAGCCTCAAGGACTTGAAGGAGGCTGAACCCCCTTTTCCATCCCTGGAATCTAGTTAGGTCTCACAACGGTACCACTGGACATGTGATCCCCCGTTCGCAGCAAATATGATTGCCTCTAGATTCATACATCTCCTATCAATCCACCTCTTTCCTGCATACGTCGGCTACTTGCACCATCACTTTTCAAAATTGTACTGGCTTAAGCTAATCTGGAAGACAGCGATCATCTGCTGGTGCCAACGGATTGTTCCGCGGCCTCTATGTCCCTCGAAAAGCCACTTCAAGTGAAGAGTCGTGGCTGTTTGCAGTTGCATGGCTGTAACTGGCTACCCCCTCGAATTCTCGTTCTATGACGCTCCCCTAGTCTTCTTCCTTGCAGCAGGCTGTAAAACTCGAAGTCTGCTGCACCCCTGACTATAAGATGGTCTCGTAGATTTCGAGTCTTCTCTTCTTACAGTCAACTTCTCATATAGTTGATTTCTTTCTCCCACGTTTTCCCCACGTGATGCTGAACAGAATGTATTTGTCACTATACATGGAATTGCTCAGGAACGCAGTTGAGGGACTCGATGTCAAGATATCACAGTCAACATTTGGTAGAGTGTTTCGACTCGATGGATCTGGCCATGTGAGCTCTGCAGATCGCTTTCCGCACTATTGCTGATACACCGCAGCCGAAAGAGCGAAAGGGCTCGAAGTTTGTCACCGAGATCCGCGCAGGATTCACAACCTTTTTCACTATGGCATATATAATTGCTGTCAATGTTGGTTTTGAGTTCTAATCATCTCTACTCTTTCTGACTTCGAAGTCGTCCATTCTACAAGATTCCGGCGCAACATGCGTTTGCAACGATACTGGTGACCCAGCATGTTCCACTGACCCTAACTATGCCGCATGTTTGGTTGGTGAGCGGTTCCTGCTGCTCGTCAGCTATATCTACTGACACAAGTAGCCATCAATCGTGATTTAATAACTGCAACTGCGGCGATCGCTGGTGTTGGGTCCCTCGCATTTGGTTTCTTCACTAACCTTCCGGTTGCTCTTGCGTATGTTCTTCGCTTCAAACCTATGTTATTCAGCTAATAGCTTTCAGTCCTGGAATGGGTCTTAATGCCTATTTTACGTACCAAGTCGTTGGCTACCACGGAACCGGACCTGTACCATATCGATTGGCACTCACCGCTGTTTTTGTTGAAGGATTCATCTTCATCTTCCTTTCCTTAATTGGCATGCGTCAGTGGCTAGTCAGGATAATACCGGCTTCTATCAAAGTTGCAAGTGGTGTTGGTATCGGACTCTTCCTCACAGAGATTGGAATGTCATACTCAGCAGGTATTGGACTGATTACAGGATCAAATGATACTCCAACTGATATTGGCGGATGTCCTGCACAATACCTGAACGTCAATACTGGCGCCTGCGACAGTCACAAGATGCAGAATCCTGCGGTTCGTCTCATATCTCTTGAGCCGTCGACTTTGCTAACGGCCCGTAGATGTGGATTGGAATATTATGCGGGGGAGTTGTGACAGCTTATCTGATGTCATACAAAGTCAAGTTCGCCATCATAATAGGCATATCAATCGTCTCTGTTCTTTCCTGGCCGTACGTTGCACACTGCTGGTACAACCATTGATAACATACACTAACGGGTCCTTCAGTCGCGACACGTCATTCACCTACTTCCCACACACCCCCTTAGGCGACTCCATGTTCGACTTCTTCAAGAAGATCATTTCATTTCATCCCATCCAACACATCCTGGTAGTTCAAGACTGGAACATCGCCGCCGCAGGCCGGCACTTTGCGCTGGCTCTTTTCACTTTTCTATACGTTGACATTGTCGATGCCTCCGCAACTCTGTACTCCATGGCGCATTTCTCTGGGGTCGTCGATCCCGAAACCGGGGATTTCCCCAGATCCACTCTGGCGTATTGTTGCGACGCCATCACGATCTCCATTGGGTCTCTCTTCGGTTGTTCTCCGGTAACAGCATTCATCGAGTCCGGATCTGGGATTACTGATGGTGGCCGCACTGGACTCACAGCTATGACTACTGGTGTCTGTTTCCTAATATCTATCTTCTTCGCTCCAATCTTTGCATCCATCCCTCCCTGGGCTACTGGCTGCACCCTCATTCTAGTGGGCTGTATGATGATGCGGCAAGTCACCACCGTGAACTGGGCGTATATTGGCGACGCCCTTCCTGCGTTCGTGACGATTGCTTGTATGCCTTTGACTTATTCTGTCGCGTATGGGCTCATTGCAGGTCTCTTCACATACACTGTTCTCAATAGTCTTATTTATATCACGCGGATAGTGTCGAGGGGAAGTATCCGACCTCCAGATGGAGATAATGCAGAATATTGGACTATCAACCCGGGAGGGACTCCTCCTTGGTTTATTAGAGTGGCGCACTGGAAGAGGTGGAGGAATGGCATGGGCGCTATGGAGATCGGGAGTGTGCGATCAAGTGTCGAGTTAGCGGCGAAGGATTCGAGGAGAGAGATGACTCATGGGGCAATGTAAATGACATTGAGAGAGATTGATAAGAGGTTGGTGGACTAAAAATGGAGACATGAGTGTTACGAGTGTATGGTCTTCTCTTTCCTGGGTCTGTGTTTAGGATATCTAGGTGTATTCTACAAGCCCTTCTTCTCTTTATTCTTCAAAAGTAAAATATAGAATTCCTTTCTCTTCAAGATTATACAACTTATCTTTTCCCCATACCCATCTGAAGTTCCCCCCTGATTCAAATTTATCCGCCTTCTGTAATGATCTCTACTGTCATTCCCTGCGAGGTCCAGTCTTATAACAACATAGAGGTAGTCGTTCGGTTGATAAACGCTCACCTAATATTAGTTATCCAGAGGTACAGACTTTCTACCTTCTCTCTTTCCATCCTTTGTTCGCTTTATTATGGGAATGTGAATATCAATCTCACCTAAAAAAGAAAGAAAAATTCGTTCCTTCCCTTCCCTTCCCTCCGCCCTTTAAATCAATATATATCACAGATTCACCACTTCCCACACCGCCTCCCTCCTCTCTTCTTCCTAGAATAGATAAGCAAGATGAACTGCCAGGATGAACTAGTCGCCACCGAGATATCTCATGTAACACAAGTCACGACAGTCAAAATATATCCACACCGCCATGAGATAATCTTTACTATCTGGAGTAGGACAGCCCGACGGCAGGCCGAGAAGGACGAGATCCACGATGAAGGGACAGGATGAGATGAGATGGTTCACAATAATGAGAATGTATTCACAACGACAAAGTTGAATTACAACGATAGAAATCGATAATCCTATAGCGGAAGCGATGAGAGAAAGAGCGGCGCGGGAGCCGCCAGGGGATTGGGAAGCCTTTGTGGGAACTGACTGATAGGAGGAAGATGAATCTGGGGAAACCTTAGGATCTGGGGCGGAAGAGTCGATAGAGAATGTGGGTGTAGAGGTCGAGAGCGGGTTCGGAATCCTATTCACCTCCTATTCACCCGCCTAGTAACTCAAAACGCACCCGCTCTCCACCTTCCAGACTACTTTTTTTGCAACGAGCAACGAGCAACGAGAAACGCAAAACAAATTAAATCATGTAAGACGTTTCATGGAAAAGTTACTAGACCTAGGTCCTCTGTTAGCGAACTTATTGAATCCCAACAAGCAGACGTGCTCAATATCAAAACTTTAGGCTGGCCACACTTACAAAACCCGCTCAAAGATAAGATAACCTATTCGAACGTGTCAAACCAGAACCAGGCCACAAGTAGATATTCACAATGACCTTAATCTTAATAACAATGACAAGACTTGAATAACAATGATAATTTCCCTCATATTCACCCCTTCCCCTCTCCCCGAAGCCTCACCTACAAAATGCACCCAGATATTGCTCGTACATTTCTCCTCTGCAAATCTTACTACTCTCCTTCCAACCATCCTCGAGCATTTAGTTACTTATTAGAGAGCCTGTTACTTGCTTACAAGGTATCCATCAATATATCCACGAGAGAGAGTTCAATGAATGAATTCAGCATGAAGCCATCTATCTATCTATCTTCCATCCTCGGCTTCTATCTAATTCCAAGTCGAAGCTCAAGCTCTTGATTTTTAGAAATCAGATATTCTCTAGACGGGCTTCCTAGATTAACTATGAGGTTGTTTCTGTTTTGTCGATATCTTCCAAGATATACCAAATTGGTGGTGGTCGGACAGACTAGCTAGGAAGGGCATTTGGCAAAACTAAACAATATCAAGATTCAAGTAGGTGATATGTACTGTGCTTACTGACTGACTATTTGGCTTGTTGGAGGGACAAGGAACTGTATAGATACTACGCTGACAGACTTGAGAGTCAGAAATTCGATCGGATCTCATATGAGGTGGTCTCCCAAAACCTGACTTCAAGCCTTCAGCCCTCGCATCGACCGTCGTACGTCAACGCACTGCTCATACACCTGGATATTCAATTTCCCAACAAAAGTAAGTAGTTAATTCACAATGAACCAGATCCAAGACGACGATAGAAAGAAAAAGAAAAAAAAAAAAAAAAAAAAAAAAAAAAAAAAAAAAAATTAATAACGACAAACTCCCTGTTCATCTACACCTTATTCTCTTGAGCACTTCGGCTAATTTGTATTAAAATCCCCGATGTCACCCTTCCTTCTATATATTCTGTTTTATATGTTCTATGCTCTGCTCTTCCCTGTCGATCCGACAGTCACCGATGAAGTGACCGTTTTTCTGGCAGTGAAAGAAGCATGTCTTCTCGCGCCCTCTCAGTCTCACTTCCATCCAAGTACCTTAGTTCAAACTAGCAAGCAAGCAAGCAAGAAAGCAAATATCAATCAATCAATCAATCAAAAGAGATCATATTCCTCGTGCAGAGGGTGCAGGTGCTAAATCCTGCTGCTCGCTGCCTAGTTTCCTAACGTAGTAGGTACCTGACAGCAAGCCAAACGTATTTTTTGAAACGAGATGGATAATATGGTATGGAATGAATGAAAAGGCGGGGATTTTGTGAGATGGAGAGCTGCTTCGGACCTTAGTTTTAAAAAAAGGTAATGAATGGGCACCAGTTGCGAGATTTTCCCCCTACGGATATTATGCGAAAAGAGGCATCGAGACTGCGGGGAGCCCCTGAATACGGGAGAATCCGTAATCTGGGGTAGACCGTTACAGCTTGAGAGGAGAGGAGAGGAGACGAGAGCGAGATGTGATGAGGCTGAGCAGGGAAGGGAAGGCATGGTTCTCGGGGGTATTGTGGGGCTTGCAGGAGGGAGGTCTGAGAGGCCGTTTCAGTATTTATTCCGATTCAAGGCGTTTATAGGGGGAAGTGAGAGGTAGATGGATGGTTGGAATTGAGGGAGAGGGGATATATTGAGGAAGCGGACTCAATTGATACTGGGTGAACTCTCGCGCGACGGGGCAAAGGGGTAAAGGAAGTAAAGGCTGGATAAAGTGGAAGCTCAGACAATCAAGTCATTCGGGAAAACCCAACAAATAAATCCAGAATGAAAGAAAAAAATGAAAGACATAAACATCACTCCTCTACCTTTCTGATCACAGACAAAATGACCCAAGACCAAGGCACGTGTCTTCCCCTCACTTTCTCCAGCTTTTGCTCTCCCCAGAAACCAACAAGCCACGGGCAGCCACCTCCGCACTTCCAGCAGCATCTCCGCAGGAAAACCATGTCTTCAGGTGCATTTCGGGCCTTTTCTGCCTTTCCCATCCTGACGCTTGTCGGGAAGGGATTTGTTCTGGGTTCACCGCTAGATCACATGATATCTCCTCGCGGCTGATAGAACAATCCTTGACGAGGCAGTTTCGTCGGGGTTGAATAGTTCAAAATGAAAAAAAGATTTTCAGGGCTCTGCCTCGAGTAGTTGCGGTGCGATCTAGGATTCTTCGGTAATTCTCGGGACACAGTGGTGGATGCGGAAATATACGTCCGCATGGGTGAGTAAGCAAGTCAAGAACCATTGGACCCTGATTCCCTGATTTCCCTGGATCTGGATCCTCGACCGCGCGTGCTCCGGTTCCTCGGTAGGATGAGGGGAAAGGGACGGGATTGGTGGAAATCAGATGCTGTGCGGATTTGTCAGTCTCTCCGGCCAAGGCTCTGCGGAGAGGCTGGCTAAGAGAGGTCGTGATGTCGGTAAGATACAGTGAGAACTGTGAGAGCCTAGAGGGGCCTTGTCCCGACTCCCCTTTCACGCCGGCGGCCGTGCCCCGTACGGCAGATGCTCGACTCGAGACTCCAGTCGCGTATCGTGGCCAGTGACCAGCAGGATCAGAGGCAGGGAGAGCCTAAGCCAGAGCCAGAGCCAGAGCCAGAGCCAAAAGCTAGAGCCAAAAGCTCATCCTCCAGGCGACCCAATCACGGCGTGACCGTCCGTCGCTCAAGTCAGACACGATCGTCAGCTGTCATTATCGAAGCAGCGTGGAATTCCGATCGAAGGCGCGAATCGTCGGATCCTTAGGTAATGTCAGAAAAGGCGGAGCTGGAGAAGATTTCGCGCGGGGTCTCCTAAAGTCCCAACTCTGCTAACTCTCCTAAGATCCCCCCCCCTAAGCTGACTACCGACTTGTACCGGCGGAGACCAGACCAATCACACGGAGAACATGGAGCTGGCCCAGTGGTGAGATTAAACACGGCACAGGATGCAGAAGAAACAGGCCGCGACCTTCACCAATGCAGAGCCGGGCATTGTGCCGCTGGGGCCAGAGGCGGTGGCTAGGCCGGGAACAGTAGTAGTCGACCTCTTCAGGCTCTTCTTATGAGCCTAACTGATGTTCACAACTTCCCAAGACGCGTGTTTCCGGGACGGGTGTTGTTGTAGGTTTGTTGTACAGAGCGCAGAGTATTGTATTGCGGTTGGACTGTAGCTATGGCTGTAGGATCTAGTAGGAAGTCCGAAGTACAACATTGTAAGCTGTTGCTGTGCTGAGCCTTTGTCAGCACGACTGAAGCCAAGAGAGGACAACAGATGCCGGGGATATCGGTGAGAAGGATCGAGGTTCAAGGGACGGGAATGGGGGGGGTTGGAGGGGGAGGGGGATGGCCAGCCAGGCGCTCAAGGGAGGGAGGGATATAATGGTCCCGCGGCAAAGACTCCACGTATTGCACTGGTAATTCTCTACCGGGTCCCCTCAACTCCAAGGAATGGTTCGACGGGTCAGGCAATGGTCCGAGCAACGGTTCAAAGCAACGGGTCAAGGTTGGCGCGAAGAGGCCTCTGAGAGTCTGAGGGGAAGCATCACGCATGAACGCGGAGAGGGATCAAATAGAGACAATCGCTGCGTGATCTTGGGCAGATCCTGGGCCGCAGGTGTTACGTTACGGCGGGTGGTTTGGGGGGTGATTTATGTTGGTAGTTGGTATTTATATTCGTATTTTATATTATGACATTTGATCTCTTGCGCCTTATACTATAGCAGCGTGTTATTGGAAGGGCGGAGATCAGGAGGCTATTTACTTGTACTTCTAGATGAACTCCTTGTACGATGGTCATGCCTGAAATATGCGGTTTTAAGTTATCTGATTTTATCTTAATTTTTTAGTTCCATCTTGTCTCTTTGTGAAGTTGTCTTTTCCCCCTACGGTCCAGTCCATAATCCATTGGACCTCGGATACTGTCGACGCCCCAATGAGGTTGACCCCGGATATCCCTCTTCTGATGGTCCTTTTCTCTCCCTTTTGACCTCTTCTTGGCTTTCTCTCCCCTTGACTCCGTCTCCCACTTTCACTCTTCTCTCCCTCTGACTGTCACTCTCTCCCTCTTTACTCTTACTCTCTCTCCCTTCTCTCCCTCCTCTCCCTCTGTGACTTTCCCTCTTCCAACAGACATCCCTTGAAGGAGACCTGGTCAACGCTCTCCCTCAACCCTCAACCCCCCTCTCCCTCCCTCTCCACCCCCCGCATTCCATGGACGAGGCCCTCCGTGAGAGGAAATGCACCGTCCCGTCTCCGCCATTCCCAAACGCTGCTTCTCACGCTTCCCACGTTTTATCATCCCTTGACTGCCACGCCTGACGGTCCGAATCAACTCGACTCTTCTCCAGTTTCCCCAGAACTCCGCGACGCCACGCAGCACTCCGTAGAACCTCCCCCCCGGTTCCCCCTCCACTTACGATCCCACGAACCTGACGAACCCCCCCGACGACCACGCCCACACAATCACACTACCACAACCACAACTACAATCACGACCACGACCACGACCACAACTACGACCACGAATCTTACGAAAACCTCCTCCACCGACCTCCACCTCTCTACCGAATTACCTCTCTTCTCGCCTCCTTCATCGACCTCCCTCAATCCTTCCCTCCAGGCCTGTCGCAGGTTCTAGGGCCTCCTCCTCTCCGCAATGTCGTCGTCGGTCAAGAGGGCCTGCGACGCCTGCCACCGTCGAAAGGTCAAATGCGACGGCGTGAATCCGTGTCGCAATTGCTCCTCCGCCCAACTCGCCTGTACTTACCATGCCATTCCCCAGAAGAAGGGCCCCAAGGGCTCGAGAGCCAAGGTCATCAGCGAGCTGCGAGAAACACAACGCCAAACCACCCTCTCCTCCAAAGTCGCGAACCGTCTGAACGGCATCAACAGTCCCCCATGCAGCCCAAACCTCGCGCCCACGCCCGGCCTCCTCACCAACGAGATGGTCAAGGAATGTATCGAGTTCTTCTTCGCGAACATGTACCCGACGATGCCCATCCTACACCGCGGACGCTTGGAGCAGCAGGCGTTGTACGCCGACCAGAATGTCGACACCTACTGCCTCCTCACGTCGCTCTGCGCCTTCATGATGATCCAACCGGGCATGGGCATCCCGGGTGACCCTCTTGGCCTCGACAGTCTGCCGGGAGCAAACCTCGTGTCAGGAAACCTGTTGATGGAGGAGACGTTGCGCGTGCGGAAGAGCTATGATCACCTCGAGTCGCCGACCCTGAATAGCCTCGTCACGAGCTACTTCTTGTTTGGATGCTACTTTGGACTCGATCTGCACAACAAGGCCTGGTTCCATCTCCGAGAAGCCACCACACTCGCCCACATCCTGGGCATGCAGAAGGAGGAGACATATCTACAGTACGACGCGATTGAGTCGTCGCGGAGGCGAAGGCTCTTCTGGTTGCTCTTCGTCACCGAGAGGTAAGTTGTGCCGTCTTCCAGCATGAACACGCACTCATCGATCACAGATCATATGCCCTTCAACGGCATCGCCCTCTGTCCCTGCAAGCCACCATCTCTCTACCCACCGAGCACGACGATCCATCCGACACCCAAGCCCACCATCTCCACGGCTTCTTGCACCTGGTCAACCTCTTCCGACCATTCGACGAAGCCTTTGTTGCCATCTGGAACAAGACCCGATCAGATTGTTCCCCGTCATACCTGGCGGCTCTACAAAAGCAACTCACCGATGCCCTCCCGACATATCTCAATTCCACAGAGAATCAAACGGCAGACCTGAGAACGAGCCAGCAGTGGCTCCGCACGATGGTCTGGCAATTGAGTATGCAGAATGGCTACCTGAGTTCGACATGCGAGGATCCGAGCATGACATTCCAATACCCGGTCGATATCTCGAGAGATCTCCTGTCCATGACCTCCCAATTCTCACAGCAGAGTATGGAGGTGCATGGCATTGGTCTCGTATGTTCCTCGATCCCTGGAATCACATCACACTAACCTGTCTAGATTGAGAAACTATTCGACGTGGCCTGCTCGCTCACCGACGTCCTGTCACTCCTCCCAGCCAGCCCTCAACCCTTCACTCTCGGACCCCGTGACTACCTACACCAATTCATGACCCTCCTGTCCGTCCTACGAAATGGTGATAACCGTTTCCTCCCTCTCCTCCTCTCCAAGGTCCATGATGTGCTCCCCACGCTCGCGAATCCGATGCTTCAGACCGTCCCCGACAGCCCGGCCACCATGTGCGCCGAGGTAGATATCTTCGATGGTTTTGGACCCATCAACATGGGGGTCGCCTCTAACTACATACCCAACAGCTCGCCGTCTGACTACAAGATGTCTCAACCTGAGTTCAAGATCGAGAATCCGGTGATTCCGCCTTACGATAAGAGGATCGAGGAGATCAGCTCTCCGACCCATGGGCCAGAGAATGGGGAGGCCCCCTTTACCAGTCCCCCGATCATATCCCCGGGCATGGAATTCCCGGGCATAAGCGAGTATAATCCGTTCCCGGACCTGAATAATCAAGGCATGGGGAATGGCTTCGATGGGGTTGGGGGTCGGCAGGTTGAATTCAAAAGGGAGTTTGATGGGGCGATGAGGTCTCCGTTACGACAGGATAGCGTTGGCTCGTATGGCCTGTCGAGTCCTGGAGGGATTCAGATACCGAGAAGCGTGCCGGAACAGTTCCACCATGCGCAGCTGCAGAGGACGAATAGTGGGGGTCAGGACAGGGGTATGAATGGGGTGGTGAATGAAGCAACGTTCCGGTGACAAGCGAGTTTGTAGGGAGCAGGAATTCCCTCGATGCTTTCGCCCTCGGTCTAGGAGTTACTTCACACCAACTCTCACCGCCATCTGAGAAGAGGCAAAGTCCTCAGTCTGTGACACTGCCACTACGTCGCAGCGTACAGTTAATACCATACCAAAGATACAACACGATACCCCCCCAGCTACTCCATCCGCGTTGTGCATAGTCACAGGAAACTACCCATGTCGCGAGTGTCCATAATTCGAAAAGAAAGGAAGGAAGGAAGGAAGGAAGGAAGGAAGGAAGGGAACATAAGGCGTTCAGTCTCTGGCGTTATATATCTGCTGCCGGCCTAGCATTCTGCATCTATATATATCATCTGCGCTCTATCTTTGGTTTCGGTCAGGTGGTTCGAAAAAGCGGGATGTTGATCTAGTATATATATATAGGTAGCATAGCGGAGCATAGCTTGCTTGCTTGCTTGCGTGCGTGCTGTAATAACCGAAATGGAATGGGAATTGGAATGGGAATTGGAATGGATGAATATTGATTGATCAATTGATTGATCAATTGATTGATCAATTGATTGATTGATCATACACACCTCTTGTCTTCTTCATCATCCCCATCGATGCTTTAGAGACATTCCCTTCTACATTACAGAAATAGCTACCTACCCCCTTCTATTTTATATCCTGCTATGTTGTAATTCGTATATCTCCCTCAACGCAATAAAGATAAAAGATATACGTACTGTACATAGCATAGCATCTTAAGCTCAAAGGTAAAACTAATATCTCTCCCCCCCCCTTCCCCCTCGCTTTTAACACAGACACACCATTCTATACAACATCACATCAACATCAACATCACATCAACATAGTCATAACCATCAAACATACTTACTTGCTTTGCTTACTTGCTCACTCATTATACCCATACCTACCTACCTTGTCTTGTGAATCATGAAAACTTAAAGAAGCAAGAATAAGATGGGAAATGAACTCCTTGATTATTTTATCAATTATATTATATTTAGGGGTTTCGTTTTAGAAAAAAACAGTGGAAGCTGGCTGGGTTCATCTTGTAATATGGTATAGAAAGTTCTGCATGGCCACTGGCTCGGGACGGCGTATAAATAAAGCAAATAATAATATCTTATCTTATCTTTCTTGTGGTAGGTATATGGTTCTTGGGAATACGGGGCAGAAGAAAGAAAGAAAGAAAGAAGCGGAAGCTGAGAGAGGGATGGAGATGACTGGGATGGGATGAGGAAATAGGGGGGCGGTTTTTCTTGTTTTAGTGTTACTTACTTCAGGGGAAGGGGAAGGGGCTATCTATAGAGGATATTTATTTTACCCCCCCTCTTCTCACGAGAACCAGAAACCACACTCACCACCACTTCTCACACAAAACATGTCTCCCATCCATCCCCTCTGCCTCCCTCGCCCACCCCACCAACTCATCCGTCATCTCCGGCACTCCACACACATAAACCACAGTCCCCGCTCTATCCCGCACCTCCCCTAAACAGCTCTCCAAATCCGCCCTCCTAATCCTCCTCCTCCTATACAAGATCTCTCCGTCCTCACCCCCCATCACCGCCTCTCCAGCCTCCTCCCCATTCTTTCCCGGCGTTAGATACAACTTTAAGCCATCGCAATTACCCCACGTTTCAAAAATCCGCATCAACCTGTCCAAAAACAAAATACCTTTCCCATTCCTTCCAAGCCCAGGATCTCTCACCGAATACAACATCTTGACATCGAATCGTCGATCCTTTTCCTGCATCTCGCTGAGGTGTGAAAGCATCGCCATGAGAGGATTCACGCCGATGCCGCCCGCGACAAACACGACTCTCTTGATGACACCCCCCGGAGCATGACATGTCGGCGGCCAGACGAAAGACCCGCCGATGCGAACCCGCAGCTCGGTATCCAGGATCGATGAAGGTGGAACATGGAAGAATGATGATGCGGGGTTGGATGGAGAGTAAGAGATGGCGAGTTCGAGATAGGGCGTGGGAGAGCTGAGCAGGGACGGCGGGGACGTGATGGTGAATCCGCCGGCTTTGGGGATATTGGGGATGTGAACGTCGAGCCATTGGCCCGGGAGGAACTGTACGTTGGGTTTAAGCAGAGAGAATCAAAAGACCATGTATGCATGGTGTTCGCTCAAAAATCAGAAACCAAAAATCACAAAATCCTCCGTTCTTCAAACCCCTTTCCAAAGGAAAAAAAGCTCAGAGATAGATATGAAATTGAACTCTCGGGGCAATTCATAGGAACTTCCTACTTCCCTCCCATCCCCCCCAAAAAAGACGACGAGGAGAGAAATCCAAACAAACCTTAATCTCCCCCTCCCCCTCCACAGGCCTCAATCTCACCACCCTAATTTTCCCATCTACCTGCTCTATCCCACTAATCCTCACTCGATGTAATGTCTAACTCAATCAATCCATTAAATCAGCTTCCCTCTCAATACCTTATCTACCTAACCAGGGAAACTCGGGGATCTCACGGACCTTATCACGTGGTTCATGCGCCGTCCTCTCGAGATGGGAGAGTGAGGCTTGGGAAGTTGCCATCGTTCGCCACCTGGGTGATTCAATGTTGAGCGGGAAAATGAATAAGGGATCGTGAGGACGTGAAGGAAGGGAGGGATATATGAGGGATTCGAAATCGAAATCAGGATCGAGACGTTGAGTTGGAAGTACTGTCAGTTCGTTAAGTTAATGATGTCGCATCGTTGGGGTTAACCGAAAGAGGATTAGTTCATGCTCTGGGAGATGCCGGGGATGCTGATATGGACTATGGAGGAGAGTGTGCTTCAAGGTTTGTTCTGGTCCTGAAATGTGATTGTTGATGGCTTGTTCTATGAGGAAGGATTGAACTTTGGTTAAAGAGCTCGGGGAATCCACCCCCCCTATTTTACCGAATATACGCATATTACACGAATCGGTGGGATTGCCGAAACTTGGGGACCTGGGGTAGCCGGGGACTAGTAGGTGAGGTATAAAAAAGGTGGTATCGTTTGATTGCTTGCTAGACGCTTGCTGACTCTTGTTTTGTGGCCCATATTCCATAATCATAAATCCCCCTGCATCCATTTGCACCGCCCTGCTGTTCCGAACGCCTCTTCAACTCCAATTCTAATCACTGCTCATAAACAAGAGCCGCTGGCTTCCCACCCTCCACAATCATCTGTTCATCAATCCTCTTTTCTATCTCGCCATATTCCACCCTCTTATAGGTGAAGATGCGCGCCTCGTTCATATCGATGTCGAAGAAGCGGATGCGGCGATGATAACCTCCATACCCGCCATAACCGCCAAAACCTGCTCCGCCAGCATAGCACATCCATAACGCAGGGAGTTCATTCTCGTGGCGGGAGAGTGCGCAGTACTCATTCGCGTGGTCACTACACTCTGTTAGTCTAGATCTCAGAGATGAGAAAGGGGATACGTACTGCCCACAGCTCACCATCACAACACCCTCCTCAACCAAGGCGTCCCGGAATCCGGAATTGAATCCTGGCGCTGTGACTCCCTCTCTCAACTCTCCTTTCCGAGGATTGCTGTTGTCAGCATATTCGGGTAACGGAATATGGATAAAAGACAAGTCCATGTGTATGTGTGTGTATCCTTCATGTGCCTTCTTCAGCCCTTGTGCAGTTTGCTTGAACCAATCTATTTGACTCTGTTTTAGCCAGTCGTAGCCTTTGAAGGCGCGCTCATCAGGAGAGTAGGCGTGTGTATCAAGCATGTAGATTGTCAAAGCGGAATGCCCTGAACTTCCTCGTGCCAGGACTTCGATATAGTAGTTCCCCACTCCATCAATTTCTTCTGGCCCGGCTTCGGATAGAGAGTATGGGAGCGATTCGATCAATTCCATTTGTTCTTCGCGGGATAAAGAGTCGCCTTCATCGTCATGGTTGCCGAATATAGTCGCAAAGGGGATTTTGCGTTTGATAAACAGATCTGCATATTTGAATATCGCCTATTGGGAGGTCAGAAGGGGACTTGTGGTAGATGAGTGGTAGGTGAAAAATCCTTACACTCTGCGTATCAGGCGCTGTCTCTCCATTGACTTGGTCACCACTCAATATGACAAGATCAGGCTTCTCTTCATCCAACAATCTCTCAACGAATTCCAATGTCCTTGGATCAGCCTCGCATTTCCCATTATTGTACCCAACCGGCATCGCATCTCTACACTTTCCGGTCCCTGTGCTCAGATGTAAATCCGCCGCTTGCATAATCTTGAATTTGCCATTGTCGTTTATTCGAGGGGTTGGCTTTGCAGGCGCCGCTGGTTTCCCCCTCCGTATGCTGAGCCGGGGTTCATGAACCTCGCCGGACGTGTCCAGTAGCAGAGATGTACCAATCATCTCCCATCCTTCTCTTGGATCAACTGCGTCCGCGCCGAACAAAATATCCGCCGAAGTGACTGCCCTGTCTGAATCGCTCTCGCCTATCTTCCCCGATCTCTTTATCCAAATTCCGGCTGGCCTAGCTTCCCATTTCTCGTCGCCTTCCCCTTTTGCACCCATAGAAGGATGTAGTTTTCCAACACTAACGTCCACCACGACCTTGTCCTCCGGCAGTAAATCTTCTTCCACCTTCCGTTTTACATGCACGTACGCGCTCGAAACCCATCCTTTGCCTAGATACAAATCCTTCTCAATGCGATGCCAGCCTTTGGAATCGAGCCTGCAGCTACTAAGCAGATTGACGGTAGAGCAGGTCGTGACCGTGATATCTGTGATAACAAAGCCGGGGTGATGTGCTGGCATCATATTGTGTATGGAGTGTGGGAGGGCGCGGTATCGAGAGTCGAGGAACCAGACAAAGAACAGAGCGCAGACGCCTGCGATGGCGAGCTGGCTTATTGTCCGGGTCTATAACGCGATTAGTTCAACTGCAGCGCGGGAATGTAGAGAGGACTGACAATTCTCCTCGTCATGTTGAAGATCTACAGCTCGGAGCTGTTGAGGTGGCAGGAACAGCGAGGATGGAGCTTAGGTGCGTGTAAGGATGAGAAATTCCCATCCATGCGAATATTAGAGTTCTACCCCAGAGCCATATGTGCAGCTATGTGCAGCTATCTAAAATGGAAGAGAGTAAAACAATGCAATGCAAGCAGATCGACAGGCTCATGTCGATAATTTATTCCGTGTGGAAAGGAATCCGGGGTACAGTATTTCCTATTTCAAGTTAGCGTCATTTGAGCTGAGCCGCCCTTGTCTCGTGATTGCAAGACAAGTGTAGCCTGATATATAAGGCTTAAAAGAGTTTCCTAGCTACCTAGGTAGGTAGGTATTTCAGGGGGGTCTCCATCATGGAAAAGTGGTATAGTATGGCATAAATAGATTCTCTGCAATAACTATTTAATGGCCCCATATCGTATCTTACATAACTTACATATCTTCCCATATCAATACTGTTCCATCCTCCGCCACAGGCCAATGAAGCCTCCCCCTTCAATCCTCAGACCAACCTTTGGCCTGCATACCATTTCCCATCCTGAATCGTCACTTGCCGCTGTTAACTCTGCCTTCGATTCTGCTGTGTTCACAGCCCCAGTGCTATCCATGTCATGCTGCTCAGCTTCCGGATATGCGCCTAAGCCTCCCTCCGCGATCTCCTGACTCTCCTTTCCTTGTGAATCAGCAGCCTTCTGCTTCGCCAAAGCCTCTGCCTTGACTCTCGCTCTTGGTTTTACACTTCTCACATCCCATTCCTTCCCCCCTACTCCAACGCTTGTGCCCACCTCCAGCACCTTTTCCAACAAAAATGGCAACCTCTTTTCTCTCACAACCTCCACGCATCTAATGGTCTGAGTAATGCTAGGATTCCATGTAATTAGGCATCCATTTGGATTAAGGGCTTTCCCAACTATCTCGAGGTAGTGATGTGTGTCAGGGAGGTCGAGGATTGCGTGGGCTAGAAACGGCTCGTCGCCATTAGATTCCAGGCGGGAGGAGAGATAATCCTCTAGTTTACCGACATGAAAGTCGATATGCGGGAAGTACATTCCGTGACGGAAGTTCCTGACAACATTTTGGGCGTGCGCTGAATGCTCAGGTGAAATATCGAGGGTATGAATGACAGCTCGCCGGTTTGCACGCCAGGTTTCGTATGGGTCATCAACCTTGTTCTTGACAACCAAACCTGCAAGGGATTCCCATAATGAATAGGAAACCTTTTTTGATCTGTCCGTAGGACTTGGTGCTGGTGGTAACTCGGGTGCTGGCGTATTTGCTCCGTGTATGGCCCTCGAAAGATGCAGTGTCAATGCGCCATGACCTGTCCCAGCTTCGAAGATCTCGAATCTTTCGCCTTTTATATCATTCTTTGAACCTGGCGTGGTAGGATGGAGATCGAGGAGCGAAACGATAAGGTTTGCGTCTTGGGGGTAAATCTACTCCGTACGCATCCTGCAGTTAGTGTCGTAGAATTGGCAAAAGGGACAATATTCTCACTGGAGTGACCAAACGAGAGGATAAATTCGTATATTCAGCAAGCGTAGGCTCATATATCCTATAATCCGTGCCCTTTTTTGATTTAACCAAGTCTCGTATCCCTTTTCCAATTATATCATTCGCATCGATACTATCTCTTGATCTTGGTTCCAAATCCGCAATCTTTCCACCGGGGACAAGAGGCTTGGATAGAATTGGACCGGCTCTACTATCACTTTTCTTTTTCACAAGGACGACGTCGTTCTCTGCCGCCAATACCATTAGCAAGGTTCAAGCAAGTGGAGCACCGGGTTCCTGCCTCTGACAATCGACTTGGAATACAGACGACGGAAACATCCCGAGCAGAATGGCACACTACCATTGCTCAACTCCAGCCTCGCGCGTGAGGAGATCCTTTGGAGGTTGATCATTGATAGGGAGAAGATGCTTGTGGGCTCGAGAGAAGTTGAAGCTTTTCTGGAAATATTTCACATGCCGGGTCGGGGGCGGACGAAGCGGCCGCGTCTCGACAGGGGTTTATCCCGAGTTCTCCACATCTTCACATGAAGCTACAGTGTATATCGTCATGACCATCCACCGCTCTTCTTCTCTCCAACCATCTCCGAGTTCTGATTCAACTCCAACCCTCAATTGCTGTCTTGATATTTCCTGCTCAAGATGCCTACAGAAGTCGAAGGAACTCACAAGATCGGGGACGTGTCTTTGTACACCAAAACATGGCTCGTGAGCCTCCACTCAGCTTTCCTCAGCTTCCCCTCCTTCCCCTCCCCTAGAACCCCAACTAACAACCCCCATTCCAGCCCGATGATCCCCCAAAAGCAAAACTGATCTGGATCCACGGCTTCAATGACCACATCAACCGCTATTATGGTCTCTTTCCATATCTCGCCAGCCGCGGCATCGCAACCTACGGCTTCGATCAACGCGGCTGGGGACGTAGCTCCACCAATCAGTCTGACTGGGGCTTGACAGGCCCAACATCCCTCGTGGTTTCGGACATCGCATCGTTCATCCGCACGCAGCTTCCCTCCTCCGTTCCCGTCTTCGTCGCTGGCCACAGCATGGGCGGCGGCGAGGTCCTGACCCTAGCTTCCGATCCTCAGTACGAGGACCTCATGCCGCAGATCCGCGGCTGGATCCTAGAGAGCCCATTCATAGCGTTCCCCAAGGGTTACGAGCCTTCATTCCTCAAGGTCTTTTTTGGACGCTTGGCGGGGAAGTTGCTCCCGCATGTGAAACTCTATAATCCTCTCCCCCCGGAGAACTTGACGCGTGACCCGGCTGTCATCCAGAGCATGAACGAGGATAAGCTGTTGCATGGCACGGGAACTTTGGAGGGTTTGGCGGGGTTGCTGGATCGAGCGGCCGCTTTGCAGGCCGGGGAGACGAAGTTGAATAAAGGGGTTAGGGCGATTTGGTTGGGACATGGCACGGCCGATAAGGGAGTGTCTTATGAAGCGAGTAAAAAGTGGTTTGACGACCAGACTCAGGTGCAGGATAAAGAGTTCAAGACATACGAAGGTTGGTATCATCAGTTGCATGCAGATTTGCCGGACAATAGGGATGTGTTTTCGAAGGATGTTGCCGATTTTATTCTTGCCAGGTGTGGGGAGGAAGGTAGGGTTGGGGGTGGGTCGAAATTGTAAGTCAGTATATTGTCTGAATGGCGTTTATATTTAAGGAAATAATGATGATATCCCGTAACTCAAAGTCCAAACTGCTAGTAATATTCGTACATGATATATCTGTTCCTATAAATCAGTCCGGCAGCTGAAACGCCCGGAAATGCCTCCCTCTCTAGCCGTAATGTGATTCCACCATTTTCTCTGTGTGATTCTTCACCTCTCCGCTCATGTCTTCTCTCTTTTTCTCCTCTGCCCTGACTAACGCCTTCTCGTTTCCGCCAAGATCTATTCTTACAAATGCTTCACCTCGGTCCACTGGCAAAGCAAAGATTCGTATCTAATCCAAGAACTGCTCATACTTTGCCAAATAACCCTGCAACCTCCACAACTTGAGTTGAATATCAACCGTCACGTTCTTATGCCTAATCATCAATATCTCCGCGTCAAAGAGAGGACATTTCTCCTTTAATCTCTGAAGATGGTCTTTCCCCAGCAACGTCTCCAGATTATGGACTGGAACTTTTCGCGATTTCACTGTCCCTATCTTTAGTGTCGCAAATTCGGGCGGCCCACGGATTTGGGCTTCCTTGTCATCAGCGGGCTCTTCCTCCAATTCTCCACTCCTTATCGGGCCCGTCCATAAAAGAGCGCCGGGTTGTCTCGAAGACTTGGTCGCATCGTCCCAGCTTTTACAAGCTCGTATGTAAACCTTCAGCGGTACCAGATATTCAAATTCCTCCACCACCCTTCTCCTCATCAACTCCAGCATGAAACCAGCCATGTCGGGCCTCACTCTTGCACCTTCCACGATCCTCCGAAGCACTGGTCGGTCACGTGGTCGAGTGCCAGCCGCTGTCGCTAAGTATCGACCCTTTTCTAGAAAGCCACCTTTGGAGAAACCCTCAACTAGAGCTTTGCGGGCTAGGGTGTAGGCACGGGGACCGAGCGAAGGTGAAGATGAGGACGCTTCTTTCACAGCAAAGCGAGAAGAGTCAGTGGATTCCATATGCAATTGTTCCTCGGCACCAGATTCATCACTCTTGCTCTCCCCGTCCCCAAGGGCAGACCCCGGGGTGGTAGAATCCGCGCTCTCGCTCTCCGCCATGGGACCACTGTAGTATTTGCTCGTAAGACTCCTAGGCACCCAATACGGTTCCTTTGTCTCGGGGTGTCCCATAACACCAAAGTCTTGCAGGAAGTATCGGGGTAAGAGGGTCCCGGTAGCATGGCATGTACGAACAGGTGTCGCAAGCGCGAGAGCATATGGGTTTTTAGAAAGGGCCTTTTGGAATTCGGTGGGATTCTTTGCAGGGGGCGATTTCGGTCCATAGTATTTCTCCTTGGTGGAGATGTAATGCGGATCCATGTACGGCGATATAGGGAGTTCTCGACGCTTTGCAGGTTTGCCATTGGAGCCGCCATGCCGACTTGTAGCTTGTTCCACCCCTTGCTCTCCATCTTGTAACTCTTTTCCCTCTACTTTCTTCGAGTATCCATCAATAGAATTCTTAGGAGGCGTCTGCTTCTTCACGGGGCGACCGGTATCCGGCGAGGGAATGGGGTCGGGTTTCGAGACCCCATATTCTCTCTCAAGCTCGTCAAGGGTGGTTGGTATTGCGGGGGATGTATATCTTCGATTGGCTGCTCTCAGCAGCTTTGCAGTGCTGCTACCTCTTGGGACCACGCATCTGATCATACCACATTCCTTTATCATTCGTGCGAAAGGTGTTCGGGGTACGAGTTGTCGTTGGAAAAATAAATTTAGAGAGGAGGAAGGTCAAGCGAGTCGCGCTCCATCGCGTCCGCCGATTTTCAACCTCACGTCAACGGGATAGCATGACCGGACAACAAGCATCACTGTCTTTTGGTGATTGAACATGTTCACGACAAGGGTATTACGAGCGCCTGCTCGTAGTGCTATTCGCACAGCAACCAGAGCCTTCTCTGCACAGGCGCCGAGATCAAGGTCGTCGGAACCCAAGAGCTGGACCCCAATTCCATATATCACAGAGACAATAGTAAGTATTCTACAACTGCGCAGATGGTACTCGTATGCTGACTATTCAGGGAGGTGGCTGGCGCACATGTATGTCATTCCCGGACTGCTCAATTACACAGGACTAAACAGCGAACCAAGCCGATATCTTCTCCAAGCTCCTTCAAGTATATCCCGCCATCCACACTTCCTAGGATCCAACTAACAGTCACGTCACAGGAACGTATTATCTGCTTGAATGGCGAAGTCAACGAGACTCTTTCCGCGGCCGTCGTCGCCCAGCTCCTCTTCCTCGAATCCGACGCCCCTGACAAGTCCATCACCCTCTACATTAACTCCCCCGGAGGCTCCGTGACCGCTGGCCTTGCCATCTACGACACCATGACCTATATCACCTCACCCGTATCCACTGTCTGCGTAGGTCAGGCTGCGTCCATGGGCTCGCTGCTTCTCTGCGGTGGTGAGAAGGGAAAGCGATTCTGTCTCCCGCACAGCTCGATCATGATCCATCAACCGAGCGGAGGGTATTTTGGGCAAGCGTCTGATATCGCGATCCACGCGACCGAGATCCTGAGGGTGCGGAAACAGCTGAATCAGATCTATAAGAAGCATTTGACGAAGGAGCATACGTTGGAGGAGATCGAGAGGCTGATGGAGAGGGATAAGTTCTTGACTGCCCAGGAGGCCTTGGAGATGGGTATCGTGGATCAGATTCTGGACCGGAGGCTTCCAGATGGTGACAAGGAAAAGACTCAGGATAGCGGGTCATAGGAATAGAGATATCCCTTTTGTACGGTATGTAGGAGTTTAGGGCTTCACAAGTGATATTATTTGGTGCAAGGCACATGTTTATCTGGCTGTAAACTTCGGCTGTACCTCATAGGTATGTCCTTGAAATCTCATCATCCTTGGTTCCGCACTTTCCTTTGTCAAGTTGCCCCGTTGCTAGATCCCATTTTGTACAGTATTCCTACAAGTTCCGAATATTCCTTGCCTCTCGTAGAATCCAGATTGCTTCAAATAATCCATTCATCTCTTTGAATTAAAGTGTATTGCACCCAGAATCTGCATACAGGTAGAGCGAGTACACTTACCTCACGACATATCAGAACTTGTCCAGCAACAATCATTGATAGTGCAAATATTCCCAAAGCCCGACCGCTATTCCCGCTCACTCAGAAGCTCTCAGGATAATCCCAATGGCTTTGGGATATTCCAACTATCAGAACATTCCCTCAACGCTCCTTAGAGTTTTCGCCAAGTCGAAGTCGATTCGTCGGCGTGGGGCGGCATAGACTCCAGGCTACATGGATTGCTTCACCCCCAAATATCTTCCTTGAGATCAAATTCAAACTGCTTAGTAGCTAGTTCTCGCGTCTCACTCTTTTCCTGATGTTGGTATTGACGCGGCTGTTCGTGATTCAGGGGTCAGGGGCGCGGCTCGTGGATGAAAGGCTAACTTCCAGCATCATAACGCTGGCAGACCATCGATCATATCTTGGATTATTATTACTACCAGCCTTAACCCCATGAACGCCCTACCTAGCTTTCATTATATAGATTCCAGGGCACATATTAAAAAACAAAGATATATAACAGAAAACAGAAAGCCACAAGTCTGAAATTCAAACCGCTTACACGTTTCGAAAACCGCCAGACTTCCAAGAAACACCTCATAGCGCTCAGAATACAAATCACAATTGTCCAATCTGGAGATAGGAGTTAGACCAAAGTCAGCGTTCTTACGTCCCACTCCGTCTCCTCATCCAGCTGCTCAGAGATCCGCGCGAGTCCGACACGCTTGTACCCCTTATTCTTCTCAGGGGGAGATGTATGCGATCGTCCGAGTTTCTCAACTACAGTGGCCGAGAGTCTTTTGTACGAGCCGATTCCCCATGACCTCCTTTTGCTCCCGGACGGATGACCAGTTGCTGGCTCAGGCACATCCACGAGCTCCACTACCATGCCTTGAATAAATAGCCGTGATACTTGACCGAAGTATCGTGGTTTCCACCTGGCAAGCTGCAGAAGCGTATATCTGCCCTCTACAGCTTTCCTGGAAGGGTCATCGAATCGGAAATCTAGCAATGCGTCAGTGAGAGCCTGATCACCCGAATCACTGTGCAGAATGAACTGCGTGCTGGCAACGCCGGAATCAGACGTCAAGTGTATGCATTCAATATCGACGCAGTGTGCTTGGACAAGCAATGATGCGCTATCTATTTTCCCAAAAGGATCCGAGGTTGTCGTATTGGTGTGGTATCCTAGGAAAAGCGTGTCATGAGCGTGCGCGATTTGGTCCTCTGCTTGTATCCAGTGCTTATGTTCAATCTTCCCTTCGAAGGAGGCCCAACTCCAGGATGGCGCTCGGTACTCAGCTACCGGTAATGTGCCTCTGGCGGGGACCCACATCAAACCCAGAGGGAGATCTCCTTTCCATAATCCGGCAACATAAACATCATCAATACGCTTCTGGACCTCACTTACTACCCCCGACAATGCTGGAAACTTGTCGGATGAAAAGGTGAGACTACACTCGGTATATCTCTGCAGTATTTCACGCCAATATCTATAGAACTCATTCTTCGAGCGAGTCTCTTGAATGCTGGGAATTGTATGGTCCCGCGTGTGAGATTCAATACCATTCTCAGACAAAGTTTGACTTGCACATTCCCAAATGAGTTGTTGAGAGGTGTAATGCAAGATTCGGGGTGCTAAGATACGTTCTTGGAAGGCCCACGCCCGCCGGCCCAGTTGGCTTGAGAGTCCTAGAATGTAGGAAGGCCATTCGTTGAGCAATGATGGAACATATCGATTACTATCTCCAACAGCACGAGCGAAGGAGGACTGCATATAAACACCATTCAGATTCTTGCCTAGTTCGCAAGTAAGCAGTTCGGGTCTCTGAGTAAGTACGGGTTGGTGACAGTCCTGATAGTCCGAGAAAGCAATCATCAAAACGCCATCCTTGTATATCCGAGCCATCTGAGCCGATTCTGAAGCCCAGTCCTTGAAGGAGTCCTGGATAATGCAGAGCGTGTCGATCCAGAGGTACCTTATCTCTAGCTTCCTACATATTTTCACCGCATCCTGGAAGCTGAGAGGGAGGTCGAGAAAAGAGATCCGCTTTCGTCGTTTCTTAAGTGTCGCCAGCTCGGTCATGAAGGGCTTATCACCGGACCCCCAACAATGGCTCAGCGTTGCATACACGCCGAACTCTGAGTGCGGCTCATGGAGACATAGGTCTTGAGTCCCATCCCTAAGGTCGAGATCTAAAATGCGGGTTGGAAGTCGCTGTGCTGGACTTGTAGCTGGACAATTGCGCTCGCCTGCCTTACACTTTTCCAATCGCTGACGAGCCCATTGGAAGCATTGATCTGAGCTTGAACTGCTAGGAACGAGACGATTAGCCCATGGCACTTTCCGGCCAGCCGTTTGTCCTCTAGATGTATCTATCATTATATATAAGTTTGTGCCACTAAAGAACTAAGAGAAATACATACCTTCAACGACGGTAATACTTTTAGCGTAATAAGATGATGAGATGGAATCTTTAGTCAATATCTCATCCACGTTACTCGCAATACCTATAGAAACAGGTCTATTCCAGGTACCACCGTTGGACGAAATAACCAATGGGCCAGAGGGAGGATCCCTATTCCCAGGGTGGCTGTTCATTTCTAAGCGAATTTCATGCTCCAACAGACTACAAAGCTGACACCCATGTTTGGCAGAATGGACAAGAAGTGACCAGGAAGGCTGGTGAACATAGTGACATGGTCGGCCTGAAGAATCGGCAAGCTCGATGTTCTCGCAATACCGACACAACATAGTCATAACAAGACTGGAATCAGATAACGACCTTGTAGATAGTCTGGAATATGTAGAGCAATAAATTAAAAATAGAAAGGTAAGAAGAGGGCTCTGTTGTCAGACACAGCCACATGGATGTTCTGTACTCCATAGTCATTCTCTATGGTCCCACGTGATGGCACCCCTTGTTGAAGAGGATGGCTCGATAACCAATGAAATACGATCATAGAAGAGTCACCTCAACTTGACATCCTTATCCTTTCTCTTGATGCCAACTGGGGACTTACGAGGTTATTCCAAAATAAGAAGTAATAGCCCATGAGGTGTTGAAAAGTACCTCAGTCGCATATCCAGACCTAGTGGAATGGCATATTTGTTGTCAATAAATCGGAACTGTCATACTGCCACCCTCAGCAGTACTTCCATAGATAGGTAGGGTTAAAGAGGAAGGCGCTCGCCAGCCACTTAGATTATCTTCTCCATGGAGCAGACTTCCGCTATCAGAGAAATGCAAATGAAAACTGATAATAGAGAACTCCTGGAATCTGGAAACAATAGTCGAAGTCGGAAGTCAGAAGTACGAAGTACGAAGTTTAAATAAACAACTACCGCCGATATCACGTGCTCCTTCATACCAACTGCCTGTTTCTTTAATACACATCTGTACACTGTATACAGGGAGTACAAGACATACATACTTCATCCCTGTTCTGTTAATCGGGCAAAAAAAATCCGTCCTCCCCTTCGATTCCAAGGATTCATTCTTGGACCAAAAAATGGCTTCAACTTAGGCATTGCAGCTCGAGACTCAGAAAGTACTACTTTCTGGGCTTAGCAGGGCACGCCACAGCATTTCTGTTCTTAACCAAGGTACCCAACTCTCATTACAACTCGGCGCTTGCTGAATTGTTCGTTCATTACCATTCCTCATACACCAATGCCCAATATAAACGCCAGACCCCGCGGTTCCTTCTCATCGGCCCCTACTACCCGTTTACAGCTATCCCTCCATTTTCACATCCCCACTCCCATCCTCCCCCTGCTTCTTGCCAAGGTTCTTCAACAGATAGCTCCGCTTGAAATACTCGTTCGGGTGCACGATCGTCTCGAGCTGAGCCGCGCCCCACGTCCCGTCATCCTTGACTTTCTTGATTTCCTGCTTGTGCGCATATTCGAACACTCTGTTGTATGTTAGTTTTATCCCATCTCAAGAGATTTCTTGAAAGTATGGGAGATGAAGAGGGGAGGGATACCTATTACAAGCAAGATGGAACTTCATCTTTTCCTTGTCCTCCCTGACTCCCCGGAGGACCTCGGAGTCCTTCACCCCTACCGCATTCAGGAGATTCATTAGGTTATCTACCGAGAAGTGACGATATGGACATCCATGCGCCTCTCCAGGCCCAGGTGGATGTTCTGTGAGGATCTTCTGGCAACTGAAAGGACTATATCCATTGCCCCGCCTATTGCTATCTCCCCCAACATCCCCATACGCATGGCGCACATTATATCGATATTCCTTGTTGAACGTGTCGTCTGTGATCTTGTTAAAGGCTTGTCTCCAGAAGATGAGGCATTCTTCGAGATTGAGCCCGATGCCCTTCAAGAAAAGTGTGTATTGCAGACGCCCGTAGTGTTTTAAGTGTGCATCACGGCGTAGGGAACGATGCAAATTCTGCATGCAGAGAGGGAAGGAGGATGAGAGTGTATCGATGTTACGAGCTGAGATATCAGCCCCAGGTAATGAAGTAGTGGAGGAGTAGGAGGCGTCAGGCGTCGTGAAGTTTTGCGAGAGGTGATTTAGGATAGGCGTCAGGCGGTCATCTTCATCGAGACGTGGTAAAGCACGAGATGTGAGCTTCTTCGGTCAGCAACAAAACCAAAACCAGGGAAAGGAACGCAGGGCATACCTCAAGAGCCTTATCTAGACGCTGCGTAAACTCCGCAACAACCATACTCAGCTGCTCCCTACCCGGAACATACGCCTTCCCACCCTTCAAAAATACCCTCCTGCTCTCCACCAACTCTGGCACCCTCTCCCAGTCCACCTTGAAATAACTCTCTTCCTCAATCATCTTCGGATACCCACCACCGCTATCTCTCAACTCTTTTGCCAACGCTCTCTTCTCTTCCTCTCCCACCGTCTCCCAGTCCAGTGCCAGGCTCTCCACAAACGCATTCCTCTCCCGCGCATCATCCGCCTGGAATCGGATCCGGAACAGCATCGTCTCGACCCGCGAGAACCGCCGGCGCAGATCCTCTGTGCTCGCAAACGCCAACCGCAGGATGAAGTGCGAGTAGTGGTCCTTCTGCCGTTCCGCATGAAGGCCGGTGCTCCCGCTCGTGCTCGAGCTCAGCGGCAGGTACTTGTCTAGCAGCGGCTTCATGTGCGCCGCCGTCTCGGCGGGTGTCTTGTTGCGGAACGAGCACGCCTCTAACTCCGCCAGCACGCGCAGCCGGTCGATCGCCCATTGCTCAAACTGCTCCAAAGTGATGTCCGCCGTGGGAGGAGTGGCATAGAAGTTCAATCGGTGCTTGTATTCCAGCTCCTTGTACGTCGGGGTCGCGAATTGTTTCTTGCTATGGTGGAGCGTCGTTCGACGCTTGGGGTCTATGCGTGAGAACTCTTGACGGATCATGGTTGCAGTGATGCTAATTTCCTCGGCATCAATTTGTCGTTGAAGTGGTTTGGAGACTGGATGTCGAGGTTAAAGTTCGACGGGAGACGCGTTGACGCGACGCGCCATAGTTAAATTGATCGGAGTTAAGACAAGCGAGCAGGTTCCTCACCAAGCCGTCTCCCCTTTCCCAACTCCAGAGACTTATACACGTAACGAAGCTAGAACACAGTATTACCAATAAGCCTGTCTAAAACTTAATACAAATATATTGTTATGCCTGATATCGGCAGCCAAGGATTAGGACAAATGCTTAATAGATGGTGATGCAGCTGAAACTCTTCTCATCGGCTGATATGGCAGTTGACACTCATACACGGACAATACATTCTATGCGAAGGGGTAATGATCTTGAAGTCTATCACACCTAGAATGTACACATGTTCATTCCTCATCCAAACATCACACGCATCAATCTACTTGTCATCCCACACACCACTACCCCATTTCACTGCAGGCTTGGCATTTCCCTCCACAAGTGGACTCTTGGGATCTCCAACACTGCCAGCACCGGACCCGCTTCGGCTTGCACTCCCACTACTGTCTTTCCCATCAATGCTCTCAAATTGTCCTGCCCTTTCGTCCGATACCCATCTCGAGAAATTCGGTTTCAGCATCGGCCCTTCACCACTCGATTGGGTAAAGCCAGAGATATTGCTGTGCATAGAACTGCTCCGACCACGCTTGTAGAGACCTTGCGAGGATGGCGAATTAAACATCCCCGTACCATAAATGGCAGGGCCGTATAACCCAGCATTTGGCTGCGGATTCCAAGGGTAGTTCGAAGAAACAGGGACGTTGCCCTCTGGAATATCACCCACTCCAAACACTGAATTAGGTAGAGAGGTGGTGGGGCTTCCGGCTTGGGCTGCGTGATACATTTCCATCTCCTGTACTTGCATGCTCTGAACAACCGCCGCAAGCTCTTGAAGGGGTAGAGTTATGGCGTCGATTTGACCATTGATAGATTGAAGGCGCTCTGTCAACATCATCTCCATGTTCATTCTCTCAGCTGCCTTGCGTTGTCGCTCAGAAGCTTTGCGTTGAGCTTCATCAAGACCACGTGCATTGGCATCCGTAATTCGCTCGTGCTCACCATTGAGTTTCGCGATACGGGCTTGCATACGTTCGCGCTTTTGTTCAAGAGAGGCAATTTCATTCTTCATGGCTTGGGTCTCTTGCTCAGCAGATAGCTTTGCAGCGTTGAAATCAGCGCGCTCTTGCTTGTGCTGCTCTCTCTGGGACTGATAGGCGGCTTTGGAAGACTTGTATTCAGACTCGTCTACGGCAGGGACAGAGTCGAGGGATTGAATTTGAGCCTCAAGGGCGAGGAAAGCTTCTTCGGCTTGCTTCATGTGAAGATTACTCTGATGGATCTTTTGACGCAACCTGTCATCATTGCTACCAGCTGAAGATATGGTGCCATTGAGCTTCTCAAGCTCCTTGCGGACGCTGTGTTGCTTTGCACGTTGATCTTTGCGTTCGCGTTTTTGACGATTGCGTTCCTCGGCGAGCTTGATTTCCGAAGAAGCTATAGAAGTCCTGAGGGTGGTAGCTGGAGAACCTGGACGCCCAGGCACGTGGGGATTGGGTGCGATTCCAGCAGCTGAAATGTCAGTTCGTGGTTGGAGAGTTCGCACACTCGTAGAGAAAAGGACAGTGCCATCCACCGTGCTGATAAATTCACACTTGTAGTTGGACATGGGCGCCAGTCCGAATATCTCACCGTTCCAACGTGTCTCTTGTCCTGGTGCTTGATCAGGTTCGGTCATGACATTGACCCGTGTGGGTTGCCACACGGTTTTATTGACTCGTACGAAGAATGGCTTCGACTTATCAATACCAGAAGAATCTGAACATCTCTCCTCACAATTCTGCGGTGAGTGGGTAGGGAAAAAACTAGTAGCAAAGCGAACCTCGTCAGAACCAATATATGTTATCCATATCCGGTCTGCTTCGGTATTAAAAGGTGCATTTCCAAGGTTGTTGATGTCTGTTGCGTTCGTGCCGGCAGATTCAGCTGCTGCGTGTGATGTCTCATACTCCTTCACCATGACAATCTTCGTGCTGGCTAGAGCGGCCCATAAAGGCTGCCGTATCCGCACCTGTGCACTCTGTTTCCTTCTCTTCTTTGATGGAGTCAGGTTGCTAACGGGTAAGGAGGTTGAGGAATCATTTTCCGTGCTTTGCGTATTCGGTGTCTCGCTGGCATCTTGTGATCCTTTGGCCGCTTCAGGATCGCCTACGGATATGATCGTATCTCGTTTCTCCCGCCTAACGTACCAATCACGAATATACCGCACAACTCCTTGTGTTAGTATATGTATCGCGAGAATGCTCCGAATCCAACCATGAGCACTCTTTTTATGGCTCTGAGACGTCTCGAGGGGGTCATCGGGATCCGTCGACCCGAGGAGTCCATTTGCCGAAGAAGAAATGATCGCCCGGAGACCAGACTGTTTAACATTGCTACTGCGAGCGAAATGGGATGCCCCAATGATACCGAAGCAGACCAAAACATTTTTCGTTCCCGCTTCCCGGCCACCGGTGCCTCCTCCAAGCGTTAACGCGATCACTGTCTGTGCCAAATCCAACGCAATATCCTGAAGCGGGGCCCATAAGAATAGCCAAACTAACAAGACGAGCAAATCGACAACGATAATCGTTGCCACCGATGGCGTACCCAATGTGCCCTCAAATATATCCGTGAAGCTTAATCCAGAATTCGCCGAGAACGAAGGGGGCACGAAGGTCAGCGTAGCAAATAGAAGGTGGATGATTGATAGGAATGTCGGCGGGATCTGCAAGAGGACGATGAGGATAGCAATGGTGTCGTAGAGCGGGCAGGACTGCAGCACGGTTAGGACCAGGTTGAAAGGCCCGGAATCGCGGTGCACAGCAGGGTTCTTCGCAGCGTTGACATCGATACGGCGGTGGTGTTCGTGAGAAACGGACATGCCGGGCATGGTGCTGAAAGATTCCGACGACGACGATTCCGAGTAGGCACTGAGCGACGGCCTCCTCAGAGCGTCCACTGACATCTTGCGGTCCGCGCTATGATCCGTGGGCAGCGAATGCCGCGCATGCCCGTTCGTGAGGGGAGGCGTCGCAGGAAGAGGTGCTGGGAGGCCGTCGGAGGATCTGGCGTGGCCATTGAGATGGCCATTGCTCTTCTGTTTCTGCACCCTCTTCCCAGGGCCTACAAGTCCATTCTCATGCCTGGTGTCCCGTTGGTTTGCAGCACCCTGCTGTCGCTTGGTCGCAGATGAAGCACGAGGCATGCGACTCTGCTGACCCAGAGCGCCTTCCGAGTCAGCGAAGTGGGAGCTGGTGGCACCTCAGCCTGGACGGCGGGATCCAAGGCTTCTCCTGTGTTAGCGGACCTATCGTGGAGGTAAAGGATGACCCTAATCAATGCGGTAATGGGGTCATGTATGCTTCGGCGGGAGGTGAAGATGATATGAACTGGTCGGGGGGAGAAAGGGAGGGCAAGGAGAGGAGGCGAAGAGGGTGACGGGAGAGAGAGAGTTTTGAGGTTGGAAGGTTTAAAGGTTTAGAGGTTAAGGTAAAGTGCTAGAGGTTTTAGGTCTTGGGTACGTACCGGTCACCGTTGGAGGTGCGCTTGGCGAGAGGGCCTGGTCGGTCCCAGTACGGCAAGCGGTACGGAGGGCGGTGGCAGCCGTGTTGTACACAGCCGCAGGGCAGGAATGCTGTGGGATTGGAAATGCCGGGGCGCGTGCAACCTTAAATGTATCTTTTTATATCTTTGGACACATTGGCATATCAAGAGAGATCTGAGTATGTATCGATCTACGGCCGCTCGATCTCGCACATGCCATGAATCATAAGCACCGCAGGAAAAGAAGAAAAAAAAAAGCGCCGCCAGGAAAAGTCAGTTTTGCATCAACCCTGGTACGTTATAGCGATCCTCTCGCGCGCCCATGAGAATTACCCAGCTCGTCCTCTTTTGTGGGGAATTTTTTCTGAATTTCTCTCTTAGCTTAGACCTATTACTGTATCAAAAGTTTCACGCGGTGCAGTATTGCGGCACGCAGCAGATCATATGCCTCTCTCTGCGGGTGCTGCGTCTCCATGCCCGGAAGCCCTTCTGATATGGCCTTACAAGTTACTACATCCTTGGTCCAAGTTGTGGTCAGCGGTCCTGAAACATCGCAATGACATGGCTACGCATCGGTACTTGCTGCCAAGGATCAGATAAGAGAGAGGGCTGGGATTCAGAGTCTGCTCGCTCAATCCAAGGCCCCTCCCCTCTCGCTCCCTCTTGTCCCGCAGGAAGATAAGTCGGGATAGGGTAAATGGCACTTTGGATGCCGCCTCGTGATACCTCCCTGACTCCTTTCTCGCAATAAGGTTGGCGATCCTTTCACTATCGAAGATAAGGCCTCAGCGGCTGCACTGTGAGCGCACAGTAGCATTTGTTGATACTGGGGGAGGGGGGGGACAAGCAGTACCACCACAGAGGTACGGATTACAGAGTAATAATAAGTCGTACAGTGGTCCTGGAGTCATGTGCATGATTTCGCGCAGATTATTCCCCCCATTCTTTGGCTTATGGGGGATTAGCAGCGCCCTGGCCGCTTCGGCACTTCACAAGCCAAGCATCGACATGGAGATGATGGAATAAAGGGCGAAGTCCCGGTGAAGGGGTGTGGGCAGCAACATGACTGGCGGTATGTCGTGACGAACTGCCAGGCCATCTCTCTTAGACGCCTAGTCCGCTGTAGATGTGCTCACGCTTGACCACTTCTGTCGTTTGAACAGTTCGGAGATCGACACCGCCGCAGTGTGGACGAAGAATGGGATGACTTGCCTTGCGGCTTGAGCCCCGGTGAAGAGAATCGGGAATTCTTTTAAACTGACTGCCTGCGCAATGGAAGCTGGTAGACGGCGACAGCGACAGCGGCGGCGGCATCGGGAGCCCTGTGCCTCTTCGTATTACCCCGTGCTATACCATTGGACCTTCAAGCTTATAGGCTTCAGATCATATGCAATCATATGCAATCATATGCAATCATATGCGGTGTGTTTGTCGTGTTATTGTTATTGACGAAAGCCACAAGACGGAGAGCTCCGTAAGGCAAATATACTCCATACAGAGTAGAGCAAGAGTCAAGACACAAGACTCGGGACTCAAGGCCAAGGCTTCATTATTCAGAGGTAAAAAGGCGGTGCAAAAGCGGTGGCCATCACAATTCCTGGCAACATGAAGATCTTCCTTCTCTCAGCCAACGCATACATGCACGACTCCGAATATATCCCTCCTCTGGCCACCGATTGTTCTCCGGTCTAGCATGCTTTTACGAGAGTCTGGGGTCGAAGGGGGGGCTCCATTTGACGCCGACCCAACGCATGTGCATTGCATTTTCCCCGCTGGAGACTTCGGCAGCTGGCTGCACGTGATGTCTTCCGATAACCTCGGCGGTGCAGTCAGGTAAAGTCCCTATACATAAGGACTGACTTGTCCATGTACCTCATGGCTTCCAGACCCCAAGATATGCTACTATTTTTCCAGAAGAAATCATCTATGTGGCATTCTCTCATGGCGATTTTCTAAGATTAATAACCTCCAATGAGCAAGTGTTTGGCTGTGAAAATCCCCTTACGCTTTTGACATCGAAGATATTCTCTAGAGCTCTTCTACGAGGATTCTTCTCCATTTCCAACGGCGTATCCTGCAATCTGTGATTGGAGTAGGGCAGTACTATTGCGTACCTATGATGTATAATTGTGGTTAAGCCTTTAGACCCCACATCCCCTCAAAATCATCTTATTCCCCACACCTTTCATCCGGATGCTCGGAAAGACTATGTACAGGAGCCCACTTCTACAACTTTTGATTTTTGGCAATTGCTGGTCTTGATTTAGTTGCCGTCAGACTCCTTGCTACTTTAAAATTTCAGAGGATCTAAGAATATACCTGGACGCCAGTTGCTATATGCATCCCATCAAACCACATTCATAGACCAATTCGAGCGCTCCATCTACCATCTACCATCTACCACTCCACAATATATAAGTTCTCAATCTTCACTCTATTCCCCGGATTACCTCCCGGCCGCAGCGCCCATATCTTCCACCGCCCCCTCTTTATCCCAAGTCTCCTTCTCCAGCCCCCTAACCACCGCTTCCAACTCCCCAATCCTTCTCTCCGCCTTGGCCTTCATCTCCTCCTGCTCCTTCCACGTCTTCTCAAACTCATCCATCATAAACCCCATGATCTCCGCCTTCTTCCCAACCCTGTAGTCATAGACCACGATGTCCTCCTCGCACCGCGCCGCCGGCCTCTGCTGCAACTCGCTGAGGATCACCACGTCCAGGATAAAGCTGTGGTCGCCGGGCCGCGGCAGCGCCCGCAGCTTGTGGAACACTGATATGCGGTCCGGCCATGTCATGGGGAACTTGTAGTCGGTGCGGATAGAGCGCAGGATGAGGCCGTCGCCGCGCGGCGTCCACAGCTGGGACCACAGCTCCTTGTGCGCCGGGTCATGATGGAGGGCATAGTTGTAAGCCCAGTTGATGCGTGCCGACTCGGCGTAGCGGTTATACGTTACGTTGTTCACATGGCTCTGTTCCCTAATATCAGCCTCCCTTCCCTCTCCAGTCAAGACTCAAAAAGAAGAACCAGAAATATAGAAAAAACGCGCGCACCATGCAATCCATCTCCCCCCACACCACCCTCTGCCGAAGCAATCCCGCCCTCTTCCTATCCGTCAAGAAGCCCTCCCGTCCCGCAACCAGCTCTCTCCACTCCTCACCCAGCGCTCTCAGCACCACGCCCGCTCTCCCCAGCTGCTCCTTATCCATCCCAAACATCACGCACTTCCCAATCCGCTGCTTCGTCTCGGATAGCCAGCGCGGCGAGTGCGCCGGCGGACTCGCGGTCGAGTATGAGCATCTGCAGACGCGGATAGGGTTCTGCTTCAAGCACCGCGCGAATGGCGCTGGGGAGAGCTGCATTTTTGATCTCCCCTGTACGAAGATAGATAGATATATCTCTGAAAGGAAATATAAAAACCAATCAAACAAAAATGAATGAATGGATAATGCACGAACAGGGCCGATTTCTGGGGATTGGGGAGAGGAGGAAGAGGAGGTGTTGAAGCTCGAAGCTTTACTTAAAACTAGATGGCCCCTCTCCCCCGCGGTTCGGAACGCCTCGGCAAGGGGAAGGGAACCGACGGCGGCTTTAAGGATGGCGAGATGCGCTACAATACCTCATCATTACTTTTCTCGTACTGCTATCCTATATTATTCTTCGGGACCGGCCGTCGTGAGTCCTTGGTTTCTTTCTTGCCTGCGGACCCGTGGATAACAACAGTCATATTGATCCGCTCCTCGAAGAGACGCATACCCGCGCACAGAGAGAGGAGGCACGAGCAGATAGATAATGGCATCACAGAATCCAGCATTGAGACGAGAGGTCATCAACATCTACAAAGGTATGCGCCTCCTCTTCTTCCCCACCCGGCATGGAGATCCCAGAAAAGCACCTCGAAACTAACGCATCCTTCAAGAACTGCTGTATCTAGGCCGTGAATATCCATTGGGGTATAATTATTTCCGACCACGCCTTCATAAGGCGTTTGCGAGCAATGCGGGCCTCACCGACGAGAATGAGATACGGAAGGGGATTGAGCGGGCGGAGTTCGTGAAGAAAGGTTGGTGCCTACAGATGAGGAGAGAGTGTTTGAGCTAATGTGGTGCAGAAATCGAAGCGTTGTAAGTGTAACACATGGAGCACGGGAGCTGGGCAGCGTAGAAAAGTTGGTGTCTTGTTTAGACAGAAGGATGGCTGACTATGAGGGTATCTAGGTATTATCTGAAACGATACAGAACGCTCCGGAAACGATACGACAAAATATGAGTAGTGGGCAATATCCTCCATGACAATACGACGGGACCGAACCAAACCATTGATATGCGAATTGTGGCCCCCGATAAATGCCCCTCTGGCCACTATAAACTCCAAGCCTAGATGTGGAAGGTATCTCGTGTTTAAAAGAATCCGCACGACCTCAATGCGGTGTTTAGGGGGAGCGGTCCTTCTTCCGGGCCCACCCAGCGCAAATCTCCAAACATTCTCCCCACGATGTGCCGTTGTTCTTCAGCAGGTCGGTCATCATATTCCCATACCAGCGGTCCCACTCGTCCTGGCCCTTACCGCTCACCTCCTTTAACACGGGCTCTAGGTGCTCGATCATCTGGACAAAAGTCAGGAGTGCCGTTCTCCGAAGAGCCGCTTGCCCTGCAGTCAAGACTTTGCGTTCCGACTCTTTGACCTTGCCTTTGGAGGAGGTGGTATGGCCAATTCCTGTCGAGCCTTGTGTTATGACTCCGCCGACCCCTTCGCGCTCCCATCGTACTTCACCGAGCGGAATTGCGAGTCGTCGACTGCCGATGTCTGTCAGGGCTTCGGATTCTTGAAGGAGGAGCGGTCGGATCTGCGTGCACGGCATAGGCGATAGGTTTCGAGCTTCCAAGGCCGTGGCAATCCAACCATTATAGTCCTGGATAAATTGATTCTGTGCTGCTGCCAGTGGTGTTTGCGCTGTCAATGTATATGTACCCATCGCGTTTGTATGCAACTGCTCCTCAAATTCAATGTCACCGCCCTCTTTTGTAGATGGTGGTGTATGTGGTAATAGCATTCGTAGAGGGTGATCCCCGTCCCAAATCTCCATTGTGCCTCCAGGTTTCAAAACCCGGAAATATTCATCATACGTCCGCTGCTGTGAACCTGTCACCGGCGTGACGAGACTCAAATCCTTGACCATGACAAAATCGAACTCCTCGTCCCGGAAAGGCAACGGCATCCGCCGTAGATCGTGCTGTACAAATCGCCAGTTCATATCGCTGTTCGCCTCCATCCGCGGGGCGAGAGGCGCGATATCGACACCCGTGAAGGAAATGGGGGGGAAGCCCCGTTGGGTAAAATAACGATGGCACATCACGCTCCAGAATCCAGCACCACACGCAACCTCCAGGACGCGTGTCGGCGGGCTATCCTTGAACGCTGGTGAGCATATAGGTCCATTGAAGACCTGGCATAGGAGCATGGTGCGGAGGGTTTGTCTATGGATCTCAGCCAGGTCACAGGGGAGGGGATATGGCAATGTCGTGTCTCGTAAATATCGTCGGCCATGGCGTAGTGCGAATGGCTTTGCTAGGAAGGGATCTGTTGCGTGAGGGTTGTTGGATGTCCGCGTCGTGAGGCCACTGGAGTTCGTCGCGCTCGATATGCTGCTGGACCGACCGGACCTGTCCCCTCTGGACGCCAGCGCCCGGGACTCCACAGCATTCTTGCGGTCCCCACTGCTCCCGGGCAGCGAGGTGGGTTTTCGTGACGTTTCAGCAGCGGCTCCCGCCTTGTTGGTTTGGTTCGCGGCGTTTTTAAACTCGACCAGAGGCGGAGAAAGCATACGATCGTCGTGTGAAGCTCACTCGACGCCCTGCGGAGGGGGATTGTTGCTGGGAGAAGAGACGCGTGCCTGACTATCGCACTCGAACTCGCACTGCGATTGTCACTCCAACTTGAGGATTGGCAGATAGGTATTCAGGGGTATCGATCTTGGCGTACTTGGGATGTTCCGCGAAGATGGGATCTCGGACGCTCAGCGTTGATGGGCTACAGGAGGGAAAAAGAGTGCAGGTTCAAGTATTTGTACATGCAAAGCAGGAGTTGGAAAGGTCCGAAGGGATGAATGTTGAGAAAGAAAGCTGGCCCAGCCATGTTGGTGGAGTGAGACGTTTGTCCCTAAATACAGTAGTGTGTGTCAGTTGTCAGGAAAGGAGTACCTTAGCACGGCCAAACATTCCCATCACCCTTTACGTACATGACTACACAGGCCTTGGAGCGAATCTGGCCCGCGCATCTGGCGTCTCGGTCTCGCCTCTTGGGCTCGTCTCGTCTCGCTCACCCTTCGGTATATCCGAAGCATGTTTTTGCCTAACTACTACAGGGTACCTTACTTACGACGTCCTGGGTGCACAGTAGAAGTTAGAACACCGCACAGGGAAACCGGGAAAATCTGGGAGATCTGGGAGATCTGGAAAATCTGGCGAGAGGGATTAGACCAGCAGGGGAGAGTGTACAAAGCACGGCGCAGGGTGGGCAGAGCGACTCGGCGAGAGATGTACGATTCACGCTGGAGCAGCCCCTTTTCGACCACAGTCACAGCGAGGGGCCGGCTCTCTTGAGTCCTGACACGTAGATTCACATCAAGAGAACTGACAGAACCCAGATCTGGGATATGCCCATGCAACCGCGGGCAGCAGGAGCGGGGTTGTCTGGTGTAAGTGTGGAGAGTTGGTCTTTCCGGCACCCTCGAAGGGATCCTCAAGTCTTATAATAGCACGAGGAAGCACAAGCACGAGCACAGCTGCTGACTTGAGTATACCTTGGCGGTTGCTCCCGAGATATTAGAATTCTCCGCAGGGAGCAAGCCGCCATCCGAGTCTCAAGACGCCTCTGATTGACGGGATTATTGAGGAAGCCGTGAAGCCCCCTCGGGATACATTCCATTTGCCCATTTGCTGCTATGCCCGCCCCGGCCCGTCCATGCTGACTTCCGCAAGGCCCTGGTATATATCCACGCACTCCGAGAAGGCCCCTTCCGACCGTTGGTATGTTACCTATCGGTTGTTTAGATACGATTACCTATCGGGTGACGTTGGGCTTCCTTCCTGATGATTCAGCCTGACAATGAAATCCAACAAGTCATGATCCAGTCTCCCCTTGCACAGGTTCTTTGTTATCAGAAAAATCAGCTATCGCACGAAGTCCGGGATCAAAGGAGTTTATTTCATAATGAAGCCACCACCGTTGTCTGATAATTCTTTTGGGCAAAGAATGTCACCGGAATTTCGAACATATTCTTTCAAGATTGATAAGGAATGAGTTGTCGCAAGTTCCATGACATGCAGCTCTCCATAAGACCGTTATTGACCCAGGTTGCCAGAGTCAGACAGCACCCTGCTTGAATATCCTGCGTTGCTGGATAGAAAGTCTTCGAGCTGGCATTCGAGGCTGCAGGCGCTGGATCCTTTGGAGGACTCGTCTCACTGCGACGGGAACCAGCTTCACGGGTCGATGCGGCTTTGACAGGGGCCGTATGAAGTGAAAGAGCCTATCAAGTGACCTGAAGTGTGAATGGAATCGACATGCCATACTCGCCCTCAATGCTTTGTGCTCTGGCCATATTCGCAGATGGACGCGACGTGGGATGGCCATGAAAGAACGCTGGAGAAACGCGACAGTAGTGGAGGTTTTGGATAGTAGCACTTCTCTGGACGGACGGATGACTTACCGTCGTGGTCTTCTTCCTTGATATCAGCAAAGAGTCTGTAATTGGCATAAGAGTGCCTCCAGTCCCAACTGGCACTCAAATTGTCAAGGTTCAGAATCGTTTCTCTTGGTTTTTTCTCGCTTCGTTGAGCTGCACGTGACCCAACGCTAACCCGCCCCCATTGCCAGGTACTTCCGATCTAGACTTGAAGCTGTACTGTATCCTCATGAGCCGCGAACAAAACATCTCAGCCCAGCACAACTAGAATTGATTTGCTCCACCGAATCCTTACCCTGTTGTTTGACTCAAGACTTGCGCGTCTTCCCCAGCGAGGTAGGAACAGCCCCATTCCCTGGCCCAGAACCCAGGCGCGTTCGAACTCAACAACATCCTCAGTTCTGAAATCCACAGCTTACACGGGATGACACGTTAGGTAGAATCTGCGTCGGCCCCCTGACCCTTGAATCTGGTTGACGACTCGACTCCCAGAGGCGCTGGTCATTCCATGACCGCCAGCCAACAGGCTCTCCCCGAACGTTCCTCTGTCAAGACACATAAACTCTGAGGAGCGCTGGGTCCTGCGCGCATTCTGTTCTCCAAACGTGGTAGATGCTCGAAGAACTTCTCCAGCAGACCTATGTGCCAACGAAGCAAGATCCGATCCCCGCTCCCCACACCACCAACCTAAGCCCCCCTCGAACCCCCCTATACTTTTCACCGGCTTGTGCTCATTCCCCTGAGCCAACGCCTCCCATTGATCTCCCAGCAGCTGCTTTAGATGGCCGATGGTTACAGATTTGCACAGCAGAGCGCTGGAAACTACTACTTTCCTCAGCACGCACAACCAAGACACCAAATTCTGCGCAACAGCACGCCGCCCAATAACATCCGATCCGCGTTCGCGACTGATACTCCCTCGCCTTCTCGATCTCCAGACTCTCACTCCCCCGCACATAATCTATACGGGATGTTCAATCAGAGCCACCAGCAAGGGCAGCATGGCCGTGTCAACGGTGGGCCAGGTGGAAGAGGGATGCCAATGATGTACAACTTTCAGCACCAGAACAGTCACCAGCAGCAACACGCCCAGCACCACCCTACTCTCCAACAAGATCACAATGCGCACACGGCAAATGGTCTCAATCATCACTCGACATTCTCGGGGGTCCTGTCAAACTCAACACCCAGCTTCACGCCTACCAGTCTCCAGAACGGGCACTCGACGATTTCACGCACAGGACAAACTCAGCCCATCAACGAGCACTGGGCCGAGCAATTGCAACTATACAAGGATTCTCAGAGGGCGCATACAGCAATGGTGGAAGGACACGCTCCTCATCATTATGCAAGAATTAAGGCTGGAGAAAATCGAGGAATATCGTCTGCCGCAACAAATGCCACAAACCAAGAAAATGAGACGGAGAATCATGGACGGACATCAAATCCAGAAGAGTTTGTCAAGCGCCAAGACTGGAACAACATGGATCTCAGTGGCCAGGGTCTCCGAGTGTTAGCAGCGCCTCTATTCAGTTACACCTTCTTGACCGAGCTCTATGTCGCATCCAACAAGATCACCCATCTACCTGCTAGTATCGGTCACTTACGGCACTTGAAACACCTAGATGCATCAAACAACCAGCTAACACAATTACCACCCGAGCTGGGGATGTGTGTATACTTAAAGAACCTCCTCTTATTCGACAACAATATCCAGACCTTACCAAATGAGTTAGGGTCACTATATCAGTTGGATATGCTGGGCATTGAAGGCAATCCCTTAGATGCGGCCATGAAGCAGGTCATCGTAGAGAAGGGCACGAAAACTCTTATCCATGACCTCCGAGAATCCACGCCAAGTAAGAAAGCGCAAATGTCCTTGTCGATATATGCTAACCTGGTTTAGTACCTCTCCCTCCCAATGAAAGACCAATTATCGACCTTTTAGAAGGCACGCCTGTTCCTGCAAACCAAGAGCGATTCAAAGTCTTCTCGTTCAATATTCTCTGCGACAACGCTACACGATCGCAGTACAACTACACTCCATCAGAGGCTCTTGCTTGGGATTACAGGAAAGAGATGATTCTGAAAGAGATCCAAAAGGCAGATGCCGATATCGTTTGTCTCCAAGAAGTAGACGTGGATAGCTTCGAGGAATATTTCAGGATGAAGCTTGCATACGATGATTACAAAGGTGTCTTCTGGCCAAAAGCTCGAGCAAAGACAATGTCAGAGAAGGATAGGAAGGTTGTCGATGGGTGCGCCACTTTCTACAAGGGTAGCAAGTACATACTGCTGGATAAGCAACTTCTCGATTTCGCAAACATTGCCATCAATCGGCCTGACATGAAGAGCCAACATGATATCTTCAATCGCGTCATGCCAAGAGACCAGATGGCAATTGTTACCTTCTTCGAAAATAGGCTTACGGGTTCACGATTGATTGTTGCGAACGGCCATCTATTCTGGGATCCGGCCTATCCCGATGTCAAGTTGATCCAGACGGCCATCTTAACTGAGAGCGTCACCAAGTTGGCTGAGAAATATGCGAGATGGCCACCCTGTAAAGACAAGAAGACCTACAAAATCGCAGACGAGAGCCCAAATCCAGAGAACGCCGAGACCGAGGTGGAACCAGCACCATCGATGGAGTACACGAGTAGTACTCAACTGCCCCTGTTGATGTGCGTGGATCTCAACTCGACGGCTGATTCTAGTGTCTACGATCTCCTGTCGAAGGGCCGTGTGTCACCCGATCATGCGGACCTCAGTGGCTTCCAATACGGTAATTTTACACGGGATGGTATCGAGCATCCATTCTCCCTGCGGTCGGCTTATAGCATCCTGGATGAGACACCCGAAAAGTTGACCTTCACCAACTACACGCCTGGTTTCGTTGGCGTCATCGATCACATCTTCTACTCGACCAATGCGCTGGAAGTGACCTCCTTGCTTGGAGGCGTGGATCCCGAGTACATGAAGAGAGTACCTGGATTCCCCAACTACCACTTCCCCAGTGATCACCTGTCGCTCCTTGCAGAATTCGCGGTCAAGAGTCGGAAGGAGAAGAAGACGCTTCCAGAGCCAGATTTCGGGTCCTCCAGTCGGAGGCGGGATTAGGTAATGACACAGGATGCGAGTCTACTGGGACATGGCCTTCTTTGCTTGGAAACTCAGGACCATGGTGGATGGGTTCTCTCTACTCATGTATCCCCGCGAGGGGAAGGTGTTTGGGAAACGGGAATGGAACGTGCTATGCATGCATAGAAGGGCAAGATGGACTTTTGTGCATTTTGGCTGTGCGGGGATGGGATTGCGATGAAATGTACTGTCTGTGATGCTGTTTGGCAGGGTGTTTTGATAGGTGGCGTTCGTTTGCTTTTCTGACAGTCTGGTTTTGCTGGGGGTGTAGTGGTGTGTGGTGGGAGTGGTACATCGAGAAGGAATTCAATACGAATTGGTTCTCGCATGGATGTTGAAGCCTCGTGATGTATTCTCGTGATTGTATCGTCTCTACGACAGGGTTCCAGACCTCCCTCATCGAACGCATATGATGTCCTCCGTGAGTGAAATTGAGCCTCTTCCCCATTCCACCTTTCTCCACAACCTCTCCACAACCACTCCATCCAATCCCTCCCCTACCTCCAAACCAATCAACCATCCACAAACCGTCCAAACATCTAAAAAACCCCAACCCGCCCCCCAAAAAAGCCACCCCAGATCCAAACAATCTCCCATTCCGGGTCCCAGTCCCTCACCTCCCATCTCCTGGTCGCGAGCCGCCGCCATTCAAACCATCGTCGAACACCCTAGGTAGGAAACGATCCCGATATGGTTTAGGTCTTGGGGGGGTGGTATGTTTGCGTCACTTGTAATTTTCCAACGGATGATGTGGGATTTTGTGTTGAGGTGGGGTTTGAGAGTTTGGGTCAGGCAGGGTTTGCGTTTGGGGAAAGGGAAGAGGGGGGATCTGGGCCTTTTGGGTACTGGCATGACAGACACTCTTTTCTTTTGTTTTGTTTTATTATTGGGAATGTGAGGAAGTTCGATCAAGAAAGAATGAATGAAAGAAAGAAAGATATGGATACACAATAGAGCAGTTAGAGAGATACGTAGATAGGTACAGCTTTCTTATTGGAGATTGGCTCAGTAGATAAATAGATATTCGAGAGAGAGGGTTAAATCAGTTGGATAGATAGGAAGCAGAAATAGAGGGGGGAATTGGATGTTACATGTTGCAGTTTACTATATGTAGAGGATTTGTCGTGAGAAGAGAGATATAGATAGATATTGAAAGAGATATATATAGTCCGCTATGATATCATCATCATTACCTTATCTTTCGTGATGAGACTTGGCACGTGAGGAGGGCGTATCTCAGGTCGATGGTACGGTATACAGGATTTCTAAATCATATCTACTGAATCTTCACTTTACATATACATGAAAAGGATTGGGGGACATGGCGATCGATGAAAAGCAATTAATTGATTGGTATCTAATTCTGTTGAAAGCACAGCACAGCCCAGCCCAGCCGTGGTCTCCTCCTTGCGCCAATAAAGTGCATACATAAACATCGGAAATTCCGGATGTAAATGAAGATTTCCACGTTCCGTCTATAATACCCAGAAACAAAAACGCCGAGGAGGCAAGACACTATGTCGATTCCTCTCCTCTCCCTCCAAGATTCCCATATCCAATACCGAGTCCTGGTAGAGCGCCAATAGAAACAAAGCTGATAGATAGAACGATATGAGATATCAAGTCCTGGTCTAATAATGATGGGTATGTATATACAGATAGTACCCCAGAGAGATGGGGAAGAAAATGTGCTGTGTTGTAGAGTCTCACGACAGCCTTTGCCTCTTGGGTTCTCTGTCTGAGTTGCTCCACTATGTGAGGTTGGGCATGGGTGCTCAGTGTGGTGTTTCAGGGGAGATATCCCTTATCGATATGGTGATTCTATCCCTCGTTGGGAAGAGAAAGACGGGTGGCAAGCCAGCAGTTTCAGGAAGAGACCGTGATCATTCTCCGTTTTTAAAATCCTCGGACATGTGATGTGATGTGATGGGATGAGATGTGATGGATGTGGTGTGGGAGGTGAACCACCATGTTCACGTGTACCCGACGATCTTCGCGCAGCGGTCACAGTAATAGAGATTGTGCCCGAAGCTCACCATGCCGTTGGCCATGGCCTCGTCGTTGCTGACCCTCCTAGAGCCATCGGCGCTCCGGGATCGCGAGACCGTCTCGACGGATTTGGCGCATCGGGAGCAGCGGAGGACTTCGACTCGGGCCTGGCCGAAGTCAATTGCGAAGTTGCGAAAGGTCTCTTGTGGGGAGCAGGCTGAGGAGGTAGAATCGGAGGAGATGGAGCAGGTGGATGCCCGATGGGCGTGGCTTGAGGTGGTTGGTGGTTGCGATTGAGGCCGTGGGAGACTGAAGCTGTCTGGACGGAGGGTGTCTGGGCGGGATGACCGAGGGGAGAAGGAGACCTCGGTCTGGATTTGAAGATGTGGTCCGGCCATTGTGGAGGATTGGTGAAGTCGGATGGAAGAGAGGTGGTTGATGTAGGTCGATATATCTATCTGTGCGGTATTCTATCCCCACGTCACGGTTGTCAGGCCCGCGCCTGGAGCTGGATAGATGCCAATACAGGGGAGAAGACGATCAGGGTGATGGCCAGACAACGGCGGGTGGAGGTAATAAGTCCTTATGGACGATCGATCAGGCGATTAAGTGAAGATGAAGGTATCGAGTCAGTCGATTCGGAGACGCCGGGTACAGGGAAGTTGTCAGTGATGAGCGCTGGTAACTCGGCGTGGTGTTGAGAGTAGTGGTGAAGGCGAAGCTGTAGATTTCCTATCCGACTCTGTTTGTCTTTTTGTCTTTCTCTTGCTCTGCCTTTATCCTTTATCAATACCAAGACCGGGATCGAGATCGAGTCCAGGAGAGCAACGGGAGTTATATATACCAAGCATCGGTGTCTCGCCCTCCTCGTACCCTTGACCAATCCAGACGGGCTGAACAGCTGGGGCTAACCGGGTCAGGTCAGACCATCTCAGAACTCAAATCCGTTCAGGTCAGGCCAGGTCAGGGTCAGGTCAGTGGCTAAACCTCTTTGCTAAGGAGCCCAGATGGAAATAGTTCAACCTTCAAGGGTGTTCAACGAACTGGACAGTCGAGAGCAATGCCCAGTCGGGGTTGGCCTACGCAAACACAAATGTCTGATTTGCTGCCCGCCACTCGAGCGCCCCCGCTGGTTGGGAGCTGGCCGTGCTGAGTTGCGGGCACGAAGCTTTCCTAGTGTCCGTAAGTCTGCTCTGCTTGGTGTCTCTTGGAATCTTTGGCGTCTTGACGGATCCCCTTTGGCGCCGCCCGGAGCCTTTGGTGGCTTGCGAGTTGAAGGTCTCTGAGACTGCAAGACTGAAGAATCTAAGACTAGTGGCCACTTCTTCTGCAGCGGCCTCTCGATCGATGGGACAAGAATAGCGATCGAGTCTGGCTTGAGCTCTTGACATGGTGCAAATCACGGCTCCAGACTCTCCACTGAAGCTCCACTCCTCCTGCGAACATCTCCGCAGCCCAGAGTCCTACCTACTGTAGGCTTACGGTCGATCGTGCGCGCCCCGTCAAGCATTCTAAATCGAGGGTCCCACCGCGCGTATCTGGTTCAGACGGTTCACTCATCAATAGTGATGGTCCCTACGGAGGAGGCCGCCTTGCGACATGGTTGCTGTGGAGCAGCGTTCCAAATCCTCTCCCTTCACTGCTGTGATTGCTGTGATTATCATGATCATTACGGGTATGATTTATTGATCATCCATTATTCATGCTTACAATTCCCATGGCTCGTCGTCGTATGATGTAGAGAGCTGAGGCATGGACACTCTTCATATCAACATCCACAACCTGATGCTTGGAATCTCAATTGGAAGGGCAACAGTGGCGAGGGGTCTCCCTTCTGCAGCATGCACGCAGGGACTCTCCAACGGCTTCTCAGGGACCTTTGCTTCTTGACTTGACTCTTGACTCTTGAAGGCGTGGTGATACAACGAACCCCCCAGAGACGAGCAACGCAGCTCGATCGATGATTCGACATCCGCGGTGGATCTGCAATCTATAGCTCCAACATGTCTCACTGCGGCAAGAAGAGGTCTAACATTACTCGACGGGCGGGCCCCAGACGCCATCATCCTGTAGCCTCAATACCGGCCGGTGGGATGGGCCGGAGGCACAGAAAGAGCTCCAGCCACAAGGCCAAATCCCAAAGTTCAGTCCAGTCTACGGGCGTACCATCTCTTGACTGTTGAAGGACTCTTGTCGGTGCTGGAGAAGCCGTCGACCGTCGAACCCACCACTCCACCGAGTCCACTATTACCCCGTGCCCTGCTCGTTTTCTCACCAATAACAATGGGAGACAGCAGAGCACGCACCACCAGCACGGCTTTTGCGGTTCAGTAGTACCAGATCCAATCCTGTCTCAGCTGGAAGGGCCAATGCCGAGGATCGAGACCCTCAGCTGTTGGCAACCTATCAGTATCAGGAGGTAATTAGCAGACCATCTGGGGTTTGCCAAGTAGACAGTCGCCTCAACATGCAACATATCTGAGATCTCCACGACTCATTATTTTCCGAGCGATGGAGCGGGATGTTTGGAATTGAGTGCATCGAGTGCGTTGAGGGGGACTATCCATGATGAGACTATCTGAAGAAAGGAAGATCTGAAGTGTTGCCATTTGGATGAAACGTTCGTCTCCGTCCATAATCGGTATTCTTCTTGCCAGCGGGCAATGACCTGAGTCCCGACTGATCCACCTCCCCCGTCTCGCTTTCGCCTCTCGCCTCTCGCCTTTTCGCCTCATGGTTCCACGCGGTCGACGGTGCCACCGTCTATCGCCTCCTGAGGTCCAACCCAAGAGCCAAAGTGCTCCGATCATAGCCGTGGCCAATGAGAAGGAGGATGGAGTAGGGTTCAATGCCATCGCAAGCAACTGTCATGATTTATCCCGTGCCGAGGCTGGTCTGGCCCTTCAGGACTCGCCCCCAGAGTGCTCTGCTCTGAACTCCAGATTCTAGACTCCAACACACCAGATTCTGATTTCGGAGTACGGCGTCTTCACCTTCACCGAGAATATCTCTCTCTCAACATCTGTTCGGACTCCGAGGAGAATGTATTCTGTTGCGGAACCTTCGGGCAAGTCGTTGAGATGCTGACTATTTACACCGGACGGCAATCGTCTAAGCCGAGATATCCAGGGCCAACAAATTCCGCCACGGATATGGTTACTATAGAAGCTCTTATCTTTATCTATTGAATCTGACAACGAAATAGAGCGGAAAAATAACGCAGCCTCATCTTCTCGTGCAAGTCTTGAACTCAAGCTTCACGGAGCGGTTCATGCACTCTTCTCGCCTATCGTACCGTCCGTCTTGCATGCAGCTGAAGCTAGTAAGTAGTACTACAGCGCTCATCAACAGGCACCGTCTGTCGATCCTGAGATCAAGCAGCAACTACTGTACACGACTGGCCATCGCTCCACCGATCTTCTGGTGATGGGTTTTAAGCGTGTTTGAACCTGCAGCCTGCAGCTACCATATGCGTGGTATTGAGTTCGTGGGAAACACGTGCTGTTGTTGAGAGGTGGGGTCTCCCTTATTTCAATATTCCATTTCTTTTTTCTTTTAATTTTATTTCAATTTATTGGATCATCTACTTTTTAATTGAATGTCAAACTCATTTTCCCTTCTCTTCCGCCAGCCACAATTTTCAGATTCAGCTGGGCCGATTCTCAACCAGAACTGCTCAATAAACCCAACCACTCTACAAAGCTTACACCAACAATAGGAACAGCATAACCACCTACCCTCCATACCCCTATTACACAAACCCCAAAACTCAAAAGGTTTAAGCCTCACCTCCCCTTCCCTCCCGTCCTTCTAGGCCCTCCCCTCGCTACAATGCCGTACAACCCCAACTATCGATTTTGATAAAACCCCCCGAGGTGCAGCACAGTACCGCCCTGTCTCACCCTGAATCGCATGCCGGACCACGCGCAGAGGAGTACCGGCGTTACCGAACCTCTCTCACTATAGAACCCAGACTCTATATATACCTCACCGATACGGTTTTCGACCACGAGAAAAGAGCCCCCTAAGATCATCAAGAAAGGCCAAAGATGAATATGGAATAAGTTCTTGAGACGGCTTTTTTCACTCGGACATCTGGACCTGCTGTCTCTACTTTGTAGAAGACTAATGATTAGAGTGAGCGTGCTGAGAATAGATAGGATCGAGGGGAGTGCAGTCATGTATGAGGTTCTAGACTTTATATACCTATATATAGATGTTATCATCTCGATATCATCTGCATTCACGCCGAGTGAGGGCATCTTGGGGTTCGTACGCATGCCAGGCCAGCCAGCAGCTCCCACGGCTCAGCACTCTCAACACCTTCATTGATTCAACAACCATAAATAAAAATAACCCCAGACTTAACCTATTATCCTATCCTAAACTCACACCACTCTTCCTCAAAGCAAGCCCAGCATTTTCCTCATCCTACAGAAGTAACAGAACCGCCCCCCCCCCCCCCCCCCCCCCCCCTCCCC